>NW_022610449.1:0-60000 GCF_000309985.2 Brassica rapa
GGCACCCGTGGGCTGTCTGTTCAGTACACACAGGACGTCCCTGGTGTCCGTCAGCACACACAGGACGTCTGTGTGTGTCCGTCAGCACACACAGGGACCTCTCTGCCTGTCCGTGTGTTCCGTGTGTGTCCGTCAGCAACACAGGACAGAACGTCTGTGGCTGTCATCAGTGGGCACATATCAGCACGTTGGTCCTTGGACTCAGCACGCTGACCCTTCCCGTGGACTGTTCGGGTGATTTTGGCCCACGTGGGCTGTTTGTTCAGTACACACTGGACGTCCGTGGGGTGTCCACCAGCACACACATGACGTACTGTGGCTGTCGCGTGGTCCAACTGAGTCCGTCAACACACACAGAACGTTTGGTGCTGTCCCATCATTACACATATAAGCACGTTGGTCCTTGGACGTCAGCACGCTGGCCCTTCCCGTGGACTGTTTGGGGTGATTTTGGCCCACGTGGGCTGTCTGTTCAGTACACACAGGACGTCCGTGGGTTTCGCCAGCACACACAGGACATCCGTGGCTGTCTGTGGCTATCCGTTAGCATACACAAGACGTCCGTGGCTGTCCGTGTGTGTCTGTCAGCACACACAAGACGTCCGTGGGTGTCCGTCAGCAGACACAGGACGTCCGTGTGTGTCTGTCAGAACACACAGGACATGTGTGGCTGTCCGTGTGTGTCCGTCTGTGTCCGTCAGCACACACATGATGTCCGTGGCTGTCCATCAGTACACATATCAGCACGTTGATCCTTGGATTCAGCATGCTGGCCCTTCCTGTGGATTGTTTGGGTGATTTTGGTCCATGTGGGCTGTCGGTTCAGTACACACAAGACGTCCGTGGGTGTCCGCAAGCACACACAGGACGTCTGTGGCTGTTTGTGGCTGTCCGTCAGCACACACAGTACGTCTCTGGATGTCCGTGTGTGTTCGTGTGTGTTCGTGTGTGTCCGTGTGTGTCCGTCAGCACACTCATAACGTCTGTGTGTGTCCATCAGCACACATGACGTCTGTGGCTGTCCATCAGTACAATATCAGCACGTTGGTCCTTGGACTCAGCACGCTGACCCTTCCCGTTGACTGTTTGGGTGATTTTAGCCCTCGTGGGCTGTCTGTTCAGTACACACAGGACGTCCGTGGGTGTCCGCCAGCACACACAGGACGTCCGTGGCTGTCCGTGGCTGTCCGTGGCTGTCCGTCAGCACACACAGGACGTCCGGCTGTCTGCGGCTGTCCATCAGTACACATATCAGCACGATGGTCCATGGACTCAGCACGCTGGCTCTTCCCCTGGACTGTTCGGGTGATTTTGGCCCACGTAGGCTGTCTGTTCAGTACACACAGGCCGTCTGTGGGTGTCCGTCAGCATACACAGGACGTCCGTGTGTGTCCGTCAGCACACACAGGACGTCCATGGCTGTCCGTATGTGTCCGTCAGCATACACAGGACTTCCGTGGCTGTCCATCAGTACACATATCAGCACGTTGGTCCTTGGACTCAACACGCTGACCCTTCCCGTGGACTGTTCGGGTGATTTTGGCCCATGTGGGCAGTCTGTTCAGTACACACAGGATGTCCGTGGGTGTCCGCCAGCACACACAGGACGTCCGTGGCTGTCCGAGGCTTTCCGTCAACACACACAGGATGTCCGTGGCTGTCCGTGTGTGCCCGTGTGTGTCCGTGTGTGTCCATCAGGACACACAAGACGTCCGTGGGTGTCCGTCAGCACACACAGGACGTCTGTGGCTGTCCGTGTGTGCCTGTGTGTATCCGTGTGTTTCCATCAGGACACACAAGACGTCCGTGTGTGTTCGTCCGCACACACATGACGTGTGTGGCTGACCGTGTGTATCCGTGTGTGTCCGTCAGCACACACAGGACGTCCGGGGCTGTCCATTAAGACACATATCAGCACGTTAGTTCTTGAACTCAGCAGCTGACCCTTCCCATGGACTGTTTTGGTGATTTTGGCCCACGTGGGCAGTCTGTTTAGTACACACAGGACGTCGTGGGTGTCCGCCAGCACACACAGGACATCCATGGCTGTGTGTGTGTGTCCGTGTGTGTCTGTCTGTGTCCGTCAGCACACACAGGACGGCCGTGGCTTTAAATCAGTACACATATCAGCACGTTGGTCCTTGGACTCAGCACGCTGGCCCTTCCCGTGGACTGTTTGCGTCATTTTGGCCCACGTGGGCTGTCTGTTCAGTACACACAAGCATGTCTGTGGGTGTCCGCCAGCACACATAGGACATCCATGGCTGTCCGTGGCTGTCCGTCAGCACACACAAGATGTCCGTGGCTGTCCTTGTGTGTCCGTGTGTGTCGGTCAGCACACACAAGACGTCTGTGGGTGTCTGTCAGCACACACATGACGTTCGTGTGTGTCAGTCAGCACACACAGGACGTCCGTGGCTATCTGTGTGTGTCCCTGTGTGTCAGTCAGAACACACAGGACGTCCGTGGCTGTCCATCAGTACACATATCAACACGTTGGTCCTTGGACTCGGCATGCTGGCCCTCCCCGTGGACTGTTTGGGTGATTTTGGCAGACGTGGGCTGTCTGTTCAGTACACACAGGACGTCTGTGGGTGTCCGCCAGCACACACAGGATGTCTGTGGCTGTCCGTCAGCACTCACAAGATGTCTGTGGCTGTCCGTGTGTGTCCGTGTGTGTCCGAGTGTGTCTGTGTGTGTCCGTCAGCACACACAGGACGTATGTGGCTGTCCATCAGTAACACATATCAGCACGCTGGTCCATGGATTCAGCACGCTGGCCCTTCCCGTGGACTGTTTGGGTGATTTTGGCCCACGTGGGCTGTCTGTTCAGTACACACATGACGTCCGTGGGTGCCGTCAGCACATGCAGGACGTCCGTGGGTGTCCGTCAGCACACACATGACGTTTGTGGCTGTCCGTGTGTGTCCGTGTGTGTATGTGTGTGTCCATCAGCACACACAGGACGTCTGAGGCTGTCCATCAATACACATATCAGCACGTTGGTCATTGGACTCAGCACGCTGACCCTTCCCATGGACTGTTCGGGTGATTTTGGCCCATGTGGGCTGTCTGTTCAGTACACAGAGGACGCCCGTGGGTGTCCGCCAGCACACACAGGACGTCCGTGGTTGTCCGTGTGTCCAACTGAGTCCGGCAGCACACACAGAACGTCTGTGGCTGTCCATCAGTACACATTTCAGCACGTTGGTCCTTGGACTCAGCACGCTGGCCCTTCCTGTGGACTGTTCGGGTGATTTTGGCACACGTAGGCTGTCTGTTCAGTACACACAGGACGTCTGTGGGTGTCAGCCAGCACACACAGGACGTCTGTGGCTGTCCGTCAGCACAAACAGGACGTCTATGGCTGTCCGTGTGTGTCTGTGTGTGTCCAACGGCACACACATGACGTCCGTGGCTGTCCATCAGTACACATATCAGCCTGTTGGTCCTTGGACTCAGCACGCTGACCCTTCCCGTGGCTGTTCGTGGCTGTCCTGTTAGCACACACAGGATGTCGGTGGCTGTCCGTGTGTGTCCGTATGTGTCCGTCAGCACACACAAGACGTTTGTGGGTGTCCGTCAACACACACAGGACGTCCGTCTGTGTTTGTCAGCACCACAAGATGTCTGTGGGTGTCCGTCAGCACACACAGGACGTTCGTGTGTGTCCGTCAGCACACACAAGACGTTTGTGGCTGTCCGTGTGTTTCCGTGTGTGTCCGTCAGCACACAGGACGTCGTGCTGTCCATTAGTACACATATCGGCACGTTGGTCCTTGGGCTCAGCAAGCTGACCCTTCCCATGGACTGTTCGGGTGATTTTGGCCCACGTGGGCTGTCTGTTCAGTACACACAGGACGTCCGTGGGTGTCCGTCAGCACACACAGGACGTCCGTACCTGTCCGTGTGTGTCTGTTTGTGTCCGTCTATGTCCGTCAGCACACACAGGACGTCCGTGGCTGTCCATCAGTACACATATCAGCACGTTGGACCTTGGACTCAGCACGCTGGCCCTTCCCGTGGACTGTTTGCGTCATTTTGGCCCACGTGGGCTGTCTGTTCAGTACACACAGCATGTCTGTGGGTGTCGGCCAGCACACATAGGACATCCATGGCTGTCCGTGGCTGTCCGTCAGCACACACAAGATGTCTGTGGCTGTCCTTGTGTGTCCGTGTGTGTCGGTCAGCACACACAAGACGTCTGTGGGTGTCTGTCAGCACACACATGACGTTCGTGTGTGTCAGTCAGCACACACAGGACGTCCGTGGCTATCTGTGTGTGTCCCTGTGTGTCAGTCAGAACACACAGGACGTCCGTGGCTGTCCATCAGTACACATATCAACACGTTGGTCCTTGGACTCGGCATGCTGGCCCTCCCCGTGGACTGTTTGGGTGATTTTGGCAGACGTGGGCTGTCTGTTCAGTACACAGAGGACGTCTGTGGGTGTCCGCCAGCACACACAGGATGTCTGTGGCTGTCCGTCAGCACTCACAAGATGTCTGTGGCTGTCCGTGTGTGTCCGTGTGTGTCCGAGTGTGTCTGTGTGTGTCCGTCAGCACACACAGGACGTATGTGGCTGTCCATCAGTACACATATCAGCACGCTGGTCCCTGGACTCAGCACGCTGTCCTTTCCCGTGGACTGTTTGAGTGATTTTGCACACGTGGGCTCTCTGTTCAGTACACACAGGACGTCCGTGGGTGTCCGTCAGCACACACAGGACGTCCGTGTGTGTCCGTCAGCACACACATGACGTCTGTGGCTGTCCGTGTGTCTCCGTGTGTGTCCGTCAGCACACACAGGACGTCTGTGGCTGTCCATCAGTACACATATCAGCACGTTGGTCCTTGGACTCAGCACGCTGACCCTTCCCATGGACTGTTCGGGTGATTTTGGCCCACGTGGGCTGTCTGTTTAGTACACACAGGACGTCCGTGGGTGTCTGCCAACACACACAGGACGTCCGTGGCTGTCCGTGTGTCCAACTGAGTCCTGCAGCACACACAGAACGTCTGTGGCTGTCCATCAGTACACATTTCAGCACGTTGGTCCTTGGACTCAGCACGCTGGCCCTTCCTGTGGACTGTTCGGGTGATTTTGGCACACGTAGGCTGTCTGTTCAGTACACACAGGACGTCTGTGGGTGTCAGCCAGCACACACAGGACGTCCGTGGCTGTCCGTCAGCACAAACAGGACGTCTATGGCTGTCCGTGTGTGTCTGTGTGTGTCCAACGGCACACACATGACGTCCGTGGCTGTCCATCAGTACACATATCAGCCTGTTGGTCCTTGGACTCAGCACGCTGACCCTTCCCGTGGCTGTTCGTGGCTGTCTGTTAGCACACACAGGATGTCGGTGGCTGTCCGTGTGTGTCCGTATGTGTCCGTCAGCACACACAAGACGTTTGTGGGTGTCCGTCAACACACACAGGACGTCCGTCTGTGTTTGTCAGCACACACAAGATGTCTGTGGGTGTCCGTCAGCACACACAGGACGTTCGTGTGTGTCCGTCATTACACACAAGACGTTTGTGGCTGTCCGTGTGTTTCCGTGTGTGTCCGTCAGCACACAGGACGTCCGTGGCGGTCCATCAGTACACATATCGGCACGTTGGTCCTTGGGCTCAGCAAGCTGACCCTTCCCATGGACTGTTCGGGTGATTTTGGCCCACGTGGGCTGTCTGTTCAGTACACACAGGACGTCCGTGGGTGTCCGTCAGCACACACAGGACGTCCGTACCTGTCCGTGTGTGTCTGTTTGTGTCCGTCTATGTCCTCAGCACACACAGGACGTCCGTGGCTGTCCATCAGTACACATATCAGCATGTTGGACCTTGGACTCAGCCCGCTGGCCCTTCCCGTGGACTGTTTGGTTGATTTTGGCCCACGTGGGCTGTCTGTTCAGTACAGACAGAACGTCTGTGGCTGTCCGTCGGCACACACAGGACGTCTGTGGCTGTCCGTCAGCACACACAGGACATCTGTGGCTGTCCCCGTGTGTCCGTCAGCACACACAGGACGTCCGTGGCTGTTCATCAGTACACATATCAGCACGCTGGTCCTTGAACTCAGCACGCTGGCCCTTCCTGTGGACTGTTTGAGTTATTTTGGCCCACGTGGGCAGTCTGTTCAGTACACAAAGGACGTCCGTGGGTGTCCGCCAGCACACACAAGACGTCCGTGGCTTTCCGTCCGCACACACAGGACGTCTGTGGCTGTCTGTGTGTGTCTGTGTGTGTCCGTCAGCACACACAGGACGTCTGTGGCTGTCCATCAGTACCTATATCAGCACGCTGGTCCTTGGACTCATAACGCTGGCCCTTCCCGTGGACTGTTCGGGTGATTTTGGCCCACATGGGCTGTCTGTTCAGTACACACAGGACGTCTGTTGGTGTCCGTCAGCACACACATGATGTCCGTCTGTGTTCGTCAGCACAACCAGGACGTCCGTGGCTGTCCGTGTGTGTCCGTCGGCACACACAGGACGTCCGTGGCTGTCCATCGGTACACATATCAGCCTGTTGGTCCTTGGACTCAGCACACTGACCCTTCCCGTGGCTGTCCGTAAGCACACACAGGATGTCTGTGGCTGTCCATGTGTGTCCGTGTGTGTCCGTCAGCACACACAAGACGTCTGTGGGTGTCCTTCAGCACACACAGGACGTCCGTGTCTGTCCATCAGTACACATATCAGCACGTTGGTCCTTGGACTCAGCACGCTGACCCTTCCCGTGTACTGTTTGGGTGATTTTGGCCCACGTGGGCTGTCTGTTCAGTACACACAGGACGTCTGTGGGTGTCAGCCAGCACACACAGGACGTTCGTGGCTGTCCGTCAGCACAAACAGGACGTCTATGGCTGTCCGTGTGTGTTTCTGTGTGTCCAACGGCACACACAGGACGTCTGTGGCTGTCCATCAGTACACATATCAGCCTGTTGGTCCTTGGACTCAGCACGCTGACCCTTCCTGTGGCTGTTCGTGGCTGTCTGTTAGCACACACACGATGTCCGTGGCTGTCTGTGTGTGTTCGTGTGTGTCCGTCAGCACACACAAGATGTCTTTGGGTGTCCGTCAGCACACACAGGACGTCCGTGTGTGTCCGTCAGCACACACAGGATGTCTGTGGCTGTCCGTATGTTTCCGTGTGTGTCCGTCAGCACACACAGGACGTCCATGGCTGTATATCAGTTCACATATCGGCACGTTGGTCCTTGGGCTCAGCAAGCTGACACTTCCCATGGACTGTTCGGGTTATTTTGGCCCACGTGGGCTGTATGTTCAGTACACACATGACGTCCGTGGGTGTCTGCCAGCACACACACAGGACGTCCGTAGCTGTCCGTGTGTGTCCGCATGTGTACGTCTATGTCCGTCAGCACACACAGGACGTCCGTGGCTGTCCATCAGTACACATATCAGCACGTTGGAACTTGGACTCAGCCCGCTGGCCCTTCCCGTGGACTGTTTGGGTGATTTTGGCCCACGTGGACTGTTGTGGGAACCGAAATTCACACTGTCGATTTCCGTTTAAATAAGGAAACTAAGAAAACCCTAGTTTCCCAGAGGACCCGGATATCTGTTAATTACCACACGTCAAGCAATCAGAACACGAGAACAACAACGATAAAAATAAGAAATCGAAAAGAGAGCAAAGAAGATCTTATTCCGAATCTGCGTATGAGCGTTTACAACAAGGTATAAGCCTGGGCTCGAGAGCTGTCGGCGAGATTCCTAGTTCTAGCAACCCTAAGACGGCTAAACCTAATTGAGTCGCAGCTCGAAATAACAAAAACGGAAAATTGCCTAAATTGCTCTAAGTGCTAAGTTTGCTCTGAAAAAGTCCTCTCCTCTGCTCCTCGCCTAGGACTCCTTATATACTAGCTCCAAGGTCGGTTTACGCTTTTACTCTTCTGCCCTTAAGCCGTCATAGCATAAAATGGAGATTTTCCATTTTTCCCGATCTTCATAATTATCTTCAAAACTTCCGTATTATCCGCGGAAACTTGACATTTATCCTTCCTCGTGGGCCAAGCGTAAACCATGCTGTGGTTTACGGGCTTTTGGTTAGGAAAATCGTAGGATGGGCTTCGAATCGTGTTTTAGGTCCCTTTGGGCCGTTTTACGACTCGATACGTTTACTACGAGTTTTCCGCGGTTTCTAATCCGCGAAGTTTGATCGATGAATTAGAATAGCGGGAAACATGGACTGAGCTTGCTACGGTCTTCGGGAGATAGCATTCGAAGGTTTGACGAGAACGCATGGACTGGTGTCGTATCGATGTTCGGAAAGGTTCAATCGCTACACAGCGACCGAACTTTGGCTCGAGCCCGGTCGCTACGTAGCGACCGTGTGGGACGATCGCTACGTAGCGACCGAGCTTGGCTGAGCTCGGTCGCTACGTAGCGACCGAGCGGGACGAGCGCTTGGTCGCTACGTAGCGACCGAGCTTGGCTGAGCTCGGTCGCTACGTAACGACTGAGCGGCACGATCGCTCGGTCGCTACGTAGCAACCGAGCTTTGGCTCGAGCTCGGTCGCTACGTAGCGACCGAGCGGGACGATCGCTCGTTCGCTACGTAGCGACTGAGCTTTGGCTCGGGTTCGGTTGCTACGTAGCGACCGGACGGCGTGTATACGTAGCGACCGAGCTTGGTTTGTTCGGTTTGAATCCCAAAGGATACTTCTTCGTAAAAACCTCGTATAGGTTATTTTTACGAAAATTACATCTCTTCTTTTACTAACTCTTTCGGAAATACGATCTCCGAGGATTTTCGGGTGGTAGTTCCGTCGTAACCATTTTTTACCCCAACAGTTAGCCCCCCAGCCCGTTAGGATCATGTATCGTAGGATCCTAGCGTGCGGTTAGGCATGTTTGGCAAGTTAGGCGTGATGGATGGAATTAATATCCGAAAATCCGAGCTTGAATAGTAAATCCTCATGTCTTATAAGAAGAGAGGTAACTTGTTCCATAATTTTTTCACTTTCTTGTTTTTCTCTAAGATCTTTCAAAAAAAAAAAAAACTTTCTATCTTTCTCTCCACCCTTTTCCGCTATTCTCTCAAGAGAAGTGTAAAGATGTCGAGCAAGAAAAAGGTTGCGAAAAAAGGGTCTTCGTCCGCGAGTCCTTATGAAGAGCTCGTCGTTCCGAAGATGGAGTTCGTGCCTCACTCGGTGCATCCTGCAGAGAACGAGGCATGGTGGGTTTCTCATTATGGCTCGTTGACCCCTCCCAAGGAGAAGCCGTTCCCGGTCCTGGTCCATCGTGGAGTCGAGGAAGAGGATGCAAGCAGGACTACTGACGAGTTTCTCGCGACGATGCGATCGTTCTACCACATCCCGGATGCTGTGGAGTTCCGGGTTCCCTGCCGCGGGGAATGTGCTAACAACCCCCCGGAGGGTTACTTTACTTGTTATGAGGCGTTCGTAGTGCGTTGTCGCCTCTGGTTCCCCATACCCGAAATTCTCGTCTGAGTGTTGCACCGTTTCGAAGTTGCGATAAGTCAGTTGACACCCCTTGCCATTCAGCACCTTATTGGGATCCTGATCCTAAGCTACGAGCATGGCCTTTCCCTTTCCGTCGATCATTATGAAGCGCTTTTGAGGCTGCAACTTGTCAGGGGTACGGATAAGCATAGGTTGGTCCCTCGGAAATTTATGTCAGTGGTTAAGAAGTTTATTTCGAACTTCAACTCGTGGAAGAAGTTTTTTTTCTTTGTCCGTATAGACGCTGCATCCGTCGAAGAGAGTTGCATTCCATTTTTCCAGAGGTTGCCGAATGATCGTCCCTTCATCAACCCTTTTGCTCCGTTCCCCGAGGACATCATTTCGGTGAGAGATCTTCTCAGGAATGGTCCCTTCTTCTGGACTTCTTTTACGCCAAAGAGGGTTCGGAAGGCACTGAGATTTGTGCAACCCGGTCCTGCTTTGGATGCGGACACGGGAAGCGACTCCGAACCCGACGACCAGAATCCCGTCGAAGCTCCGACAGCTGCGCCGGAGTCGAGCTCTTGGAAGGGAAAAGATGTCGATCTTGGCGACATAGAGTTTTTGATGGATGACTCTATGCTTCCAGGATGGGATCCGAACCTTGCTTACGGCGACGGGAGCGGTTCGAGCGAGGCCCCTATTCCGGATTTCGATGATTTCTTTGCTGGGCTGCCATCGGGTTTCGATGCTCCTCCTCCTACGAAAGAATCGGCGAGGCCGAGAGTCGTTGCGGAAGGATCTCGCATCATCAATGGGGTTAGTTTTTTTTTAGAATTTTTTGATGATGGTCCCATGTATATATTTATAACATGCCAATCGATTTTGCAGGGCCTGAGCTTGCTGGGCTCGGCCATTGAGGCGGGCCATAGAGAAGCCATGGTCTACCGTTTCAAGGCGGAGAAAGCGGAGCGGGATCTTGCTCGCGTGCAAGGCGAGATGCTGGAGCGAGAGGCGCAGCTTACTCGTGATCATGCGCGGGCTGTTCGTAAAGCGGAGAGGAAAGGCAAAAGAGAAATCGTCGAGGTGATGAAGACTCGTGCATCTCAGTTCCAGGTTGAGTACGGGAACCTCAAGAATGCCTTTACCTCGGTGAGTGACTTTCGCGAGTGCCGTGGTTCGGTCGGAAGTCTTTGGAGGACGCGAGCCGATGACTATGTGTTTGAAGAGGAAATGAGCTTGATGAAGAGTGGGATGAGTGACCGTGCCCACGCTGAGGCGCTTATCCCTCCGATTGACGAGAGGATTCAAGGGTTCTGGGATTCCATCCCGGTTTCCCCTGATACCGAGGAGGTTCCGACCGATTTTCACGATGGTGGCGAGGAAGTGGATCGTCCCGCGGATGCGTTTGGTGCTTCGTTGTCCGGGGACTTTGACTTTGGATTATGAGGGATGGATTAGTTATCCTTGTTTTCGGCCGAATGTGGCCCTTTGAATTTGGATTTCGTTTAGGCCTGGATGGCCGTATTTGTATTTCCGGGACTGGCCGTTGGTGGCTTTGAATCCCTTGCCGCTTTACGCGGTTTATTTATTTAATAAATGTTTTGTTTCGAGTTTTCCTGAGTAGGGTTGAAGTAAATACGAGTTGTCGTCTCGTACGTAGTTCTGATTAGACGTTCAATCTGTTGGTTCGTTCGTGATTTTCGTAAAAATTTACTTATCTTTACGATTTTCGAGAACATTGAGATACGAACGGAGAGACATGGTTTATGATCTCGTATCTTTTAGATATCATGCCTTGAGATGTTTGAGACCACAGCGTTGGGTTTAGGGCAAGACCTAGGTTTACTTTCGGTTAAGGTTTGTGCGGTGACTAGCCGGCTATCGTTTTTCCTGTTGCGATTTCTTCCTGACTCGCACCGATTTAAAGTCCGCATTATGTTCTCGGCTTATATGACTTGTATGGTACGAATCGAGCATCTTCTCAGAATCAACTGGAAGTGCTAAACCAAAATTTCGGATTTTTGTTGTAGCGCGCTTTTGTCCTTGTGCTGGACGTTTTTAAAGATCAAAAGAGTGATCGGATTGCGTTTGTTTAAGACGGCTGGCGTGTTCGTCGGGGCCAATCGACGAACGGGGTGTAAGGTTTTTGGTGGTCGCGTTCGGACAATTTGTTAGCATTGTCCTCGAATTTTAACTTTTGCGACGTCTCGCAGTTATTTCAAGGATTATGCGTGTACTTTTGAAAGATGATAATCTTTACGATTTTTGGGCCGGAAGGGGCCGCAGACAAGAGTCTTAACGTTTTCAGGCGTGTCCTGAAAGTTTCTTTTGTGTTTTACTGAAGCGTAAACGTTTTCGATAAGAAAAGACAACGTATATTGTAGTAAAAGTTTTTGAAGTTTCTAAAAACTCGATTACAATAATGAAATTTTTCTAAGTGGGAGTATACGAGTATACGCACCCACTCCCCCCCCCTTTTAGAGAGGGGGATAGCTGAACTCGTCTTTTGACGGGCTGCCTACGTACCCCTTTCGAGGATCAAGCCATCTCGTAGTTCTGTTTCATGCCGCGAGTGTTCTTACTCGGCGGTAGATGTCGCGATGTCCGCCTTGACCGTGTCGATCGTGGCTGGGTCGACGCTATTTTCCGGATGTTCCAGTTGAGTTGTTGCGTGGGCTTTGGATTTATGTCGAGCCTCGATGTCCGATGCGTTTGCGTTGATAGACGATTTTACTTCGTCTTCTCCCGGGGCGCTTTTGGCTGAAGATCGATCTATCTTCGCACGTTTGCCGTTTGTGGAAGCCGTGATTTGCCTTAACTTATGCTCCGCGAGGAAGCATAGTCGCGACTGTTTTTGGCATCCCCAGATGGCCGCGACTCCGCTCGGCGTTGGGAACTTGAGACCCAGATGGTAGGTTGACGGAACTGCCTGCATGGCGTTGAGCCATGGGGTTCCCATGATTACGTTGTAGATAGTGGGATGATCGACTACCGCAAATTCGACGATTTTCGTGATCTCCTTCGCCATGACTGGCAATTGGATTGATCCGAGAGTCATCGATACTTCGCCTGAAAAACCCGTGAGTGGTTTTGGCGTTGGAATTACTTCTCCGAGTTCGATACTCATCCGCTTGAGAGTGTCGCGGAAGATTACATTGACCGTGCTTCCCGTGTCGACGAGTACCCTTCCGACTTCTAAATCTCGTATGACGAGATCTATGACGAGCGGGTCGCAGTGAGGTTGGTCGATACCGCCGGCTTCTTCCTCTGTGAAGGTGATCGAGCAACTTTGGCCGTCTCGAGGAGGAGACCATGTAGGCCAATTTGCATTTGATTCTGCCTTCCGCTGGTAAGCCTTGATGGCCGACACGGTATCGCCGCAGTATTGTGATCCTCCGATGATCATATTGACTCTGCGACGATTGTTATCGTTCCCTTTGTCATCCGGCCTCCTACCGCGTTTATCCCCAGGATGGTTTCGTTGAGGGGATTTTTCAGCGGGCGGATTTCTATCCGTCTTTGGAGGCCGATCAGAATCGAGGATGAGATCCTTGACGCTAGTTACTTCCGAAAGCTCTCCAGCGAGTAGCTTCGCGGCCAGTCTTGCTCCCAAGACTTTGCAATTGGTCGTGGAGTGTCCTCGGGATTGGTGGAACTCGCAGAAGGTGTTTTCGTCATACCCTTGATTGCGAGTCCATGTGTTGCCTGTGGTCCGGCCTTGATCCGAACTGATCGCATAGTTATGCGCCCCTTGGAGATCTTCCCCCTCGTGATGGACGTACTTGTCGTTACGAGAGTTCTTCTTTTTCCCCTTCGGATCTGCGTCTTTCGAGGATGGTCTTGCCGGCTTATGTTTTTGCGATAAGACTTTAGTTTCTTCCTCGACTATGATGTAGTCCGTTGCTTTGTGGAGAGCGTCCTGGATCGTTCGCGGTTTGTCGAGAGTTATCCATTTTCTGAATTTCGTCTTGTACCAGAGCGTCTTTCTCAGAGCGTCGATGGCCACTTTGTCGCTTATCCCGCTGACCCTGGACATTATCAGCTTGAACCGACTGATAAATTCGCGGAGGGGTTCGTCTTCCCTCTGGGAGAGACTCCAGAGGTCAACATCGGAAGTTTCCCTGTCTATGAATACAGAATACTGTTTGAGGAATTCCGATGCGAGCTGTCGAAAACTCCCGATGGTGTTGCGACGAAGGCGTGCGAACCATTCGAGCGCTGCTCCTTCGAGATTTTCGATGAACAGGCGGCAATAGCCGGCATCTTTTTCGCCGTCCTTCAGTCTTGCTCTTCCCATCGCGATGTGGAAAGCCTGAAGGTGCGCTTTTGGATCGGCCGTACCATCGTACTTCGGTACTTTGATCTTTCCCGGATCGGACACCCTCATGTCCGAAATGCGACTGGTAAAGGGGGTCTTTCGAGCTCCTTCCAGCAGTCGATCGATCTCGGGGGCAGCACTGGTAGCATGATGGATTTGAGACTTTACGGCTCTCACTTCTGCCGCAGTCTTAGTGATGTAGTCGCGAAGATCGCGGATATCCGATGTCTCGTCAGTAGATTTCCGAGCCTGTCGGCGTTTACTGCGAGTGAGCTCGGTTTGCCTTTCGGCCAGTTCCTCTTGTTCGTTCCAATAGGCGACTTCTTCTTCTTCCGTCATTGGTTTTTCGAACGGGGAGCCTTCCCGAGCGGATCGGCTTCTGGTCCTTCTTGGATGTCTGTCAACATCCTCGTCGGTGTCGTTGGAGACATCGCTAGGATCCAGGTCAATGTGTTCGGCTTCGTTATCCTCCGAGTCCTTTGCAGGGGGCGGAAGATTTTCAGGGTTCCCCTTTTCGACGGGAGATTTCTCGCTAGGGTTTTGACCGGAAGGTCATTCCCGCGCGAGTCCTGTTCTATCGAGTCGGGTGGCGAAGTCGAGCCATTTCCCGCGGATTTTGGTGGTTCCGCGGGGACGGATAGCTTGGGTCCTTGCCGTTAAGGTTTCGACCTGTTTGGTCAAGGTATTCACGAGCTTATCCTGTTCTTCCGACCTTTTCTCATAGGTGGCGAACATCTTTTTGAACTCCTCGAGCGTCGCGGCGTTGGCTTGCGCGTTGGCCGCAGATACGTCCGCTACTGGAGTGTGGAGATCGGTGCCGCTGCCTCCATTAAGAGGAGTTTGCACGTTATCCGCGTCGTTGGTTGACATGTCAGATTGTGTGTGGCTTTTGCGGGTTAGATTGATCCGTAAGTCCCCCTCCTTCTAGCGCCAAACTGTGGGAACCGAAATTCACACTGTCGATTTCCGTTTAAATAAGGAAACTAAGAAAACCCTAGTTTCCCAGAGGACCCGGATATCTGTTAATTACCACACGTCAAGCAATCAGAACACGAGAACAACAACGATAAAAATAAGAAATCGAAAAGAGAGCAAAGAAGATCTTATTCCGAATCTGCGTATGAGCGTTTACAACAAGGTATAAGCCTGGGCTCGAGAGCTGTCGGCGAGATTCCTAGTTCTAGCAACCCTAAGACGGCTAAACCTAATTGAGTCGCAGCTCGAAATAACAAAAACGGAAAATTGCCTAAATTGCTCTAAGTGCTAAGTTTGCTCTGAAAAAGTCCTCTCCTCTGCTCCTCGCCTAGGACTCCTTATATACTAGCTCCAAGGTCGGTTTACGCTTTACTCTTCCGCCCTTAAGCCGTCGTAGCATAAAATGGAGATTTTCCATTTTTCCCGATCTTCATAATTATCTTCAAAACTTCCGTATTATCCGCGGAAACTTGACATTTATCCTTCCTCGTGGGCCAAGCGTAAACCATGCTGTGGTTTACGGGCTTTTGGTTAGGAAAATCGTAGGATGGGCTTCGAATCGTGTTTTAGGTCCCTTTGGGCCGTTTTCCGACTCGATACGTTTACTACGAGTTTTCTGCGGTTTCTAATCCGCGAAGTTTGATCGATGAATTAGAATAGCGGGAAACATGGACTGAGCTTGCTACGGTCTTCGGGAGATAGCATTCGAAGGTTTGACGAGAACGCATGGACTGGTGTCGTATCGATGTTTGGAAAGGTTCAATCGCTACACAGCGACCGAACTTTGGCTCGAGCCCGGTCGCTACGTAGCGACCGTGTGAGACGTGCTCGGTCGCTACGTAGCGACCGAGCTTTGGCTTGAGCTCGGTCGATACGTAGCGACCGAGCGGGACGATCGCTCGGTCGCTACGTAGCGTCCCGCTCGGTCGATACGTAGCGACCGAGCTTGGCTGAGCTCGGTCGTTACGTAGCGACCGAGCGGGACGAGCGCTCGGTCGCTATGTAGCGACCGAGCTTGGCTGAGCTCGGTCGCTACGTAGCGACCGAGCGGGACGATCGGTCGGTTGCTACGTAGCGACCAAGGTTGGCTGAGCTCGGTCGCTACGTAGCGACCGAGCGGGACGATCGCTCGGTCACTACGTAGCGACCGAGCTTGGCTGAGCTCGGTCGCTACGTAGCGACCGAGCGGGACGATCGCTAGCCGAGCTTGGCTGAGCTCGGTCGCTACGTAGCAACCAAGCGGGACGAGCGCTCGGTCGCTACGTAGCGACTGAGCGGGACGAGCGCTCGGTCGCTACGTAGCGACTGAGCGGGACGATTGCTCGGTCGCTACGTACCGACCGAGCTTGGCTGAGCTCGGTCACTACGTAGCGACCGAGCGGGACGAGCGCTCGGTCGCTACGTAGCGACCGAGCGGCACGATCGCTCGGTCGCTACGTAGCGACCGAGCGAGATGATCGCTCGGTCGCTGCGTAGCGACCGAGCTTGGCTCGGGTTCGGTTGCTACGTAGCGACCGGACGGCGTGTATACGTAGCGACCGAGCTTGGTTTGTTCGGTTTGAATCCCAAAGGATACTTCTTCGTAAAAACCTCGTATAGGTTATTTTTACGAAAATTACATCTCTTCTTTTACTAACTCTTTCGGAAATACGATCTCCGAGGATTTTCGGGTGGTAATTCCGTCGTAACCGTTTTTGACCCCAACAACTGTCTGTTCAGTACACACAGAACATATGTGGGTGTCCGTCGGCACACACAGGACGTCTGTGGCTGTCCGTCAGCACACACAGGACATCTGTGGCTGTCCCTGTGTGTCCGTCAGCACACACAGGACGTCTGTGGCTGTCCATCAGTACACATATCAGCACGCTGGTCTTTAAACTCAGCACGCTGGCCCTTCCTGTGGACTGTGTGAGTGATTTTGGCCCACGTGGGCTGTCTGTTCAGTACACAAAGGATGTCCGTGGGTGTCCGCCAGCACACACAGGACGTCCGTGGCTGTCCGTCAGCACACACAGGACGTCCGTGGCTGTCCGTGTGTGTCTGTGTGTGTCTGTGTGTGTCCGTCAGCACACACAGGACGTCTGTGGCTGTCCATCAGTACACATATCAGCACGCTGGTCCTTGGACTCATCACGCTGGCCCTTCCCGTGGACTGTTCGGGTGATTTTGGCCCACATGGGCTGTCTGTTCAGTACACACAGGACGTCCGTGGGTGTTTGTCAGCACACACAGGATGTCCGTGTGTGTCCGTCAGCACAACCAGGACGTCCGTGGCTGTCCGTGTGTGTCCGTCGGCAAACACAGGAAGTCCGTGGCTGTCCATCAGTACACATATCAGCCTGTTGGGCCTTGGACTCAGCACACTGACCCTTCCCGTGGCTGTCCGTTAGCACACACAGGATGTCTGTGGCTGTCCATGTGTGTCCGTGTGTGTCCGTCAGCACACACAGGACGTGTGTGGCTGTCCGTGTGTTTCCGTGTGTGTCCGTCAGCAAACACAGGACGTCTGTGGCTGTCCATCAGTACACATATCGGCATGTTGGTCCTTGGGCTCAGCACGCTGACCCTTCCCGTGGACTGTTTGGGTGATTTTGGCCCACGTGGGCTGTCTGTTCAGTACACACAGGACATCCGGGGGTGATGTGCCTCATTCCGAGGAACCCGACCATCAGGTAGATCAGGACATTCCAACCGAGGTTCATCATCCCAGCCGAACCAGTCAGCAAGGCCGAGCTGTGTACCGGATCGATCCACGGATGGACGGACAGGAGCTTAGACTGAACCCTCGACCGTTCGACCAAACTGACCGTACCAGATCATCTCTCTCCCGGACAACTCGCCAATCTCAGACGGACGGTCAAGCCAGAAGCAACTTAGGCCGAGTCGAACAAGAAACTGGACGCGACGTCTCTCTTCTCTCCCCGTTTGGAACATACCGACCGTATTGACGAACTGATCGATCCATTTGATCAGTTCATGCACTTTGATCATCCGAATCTCTCTAAGGCACAGATTCTTCATCTTTCAGAAGACTTAGGACGATTATGGTCGAAGATGGTTCAGGAAACGGACAAGTCGAAACAGACGGACTGGCCCGCGACCGTCCTGCTCCTTGCTGCGGTTCAACCAGTCAAACAGAAGCCAGCCAAGGGTCACTTTGACCAGACCGCAAATTGAAGAGTCTTTCTTCTTTGTCTTTCAAAATTCTAGTCAAATGTTTTTAATTTTATTTGTCTTTCAAACTTCTATTCAAGTAGCCCCTTTGTCTCCTACTTGTACTATAAATAAGTGTTTCATTTCATGAATAAAATCAGATCATTTTGGATTAAGTTTTTGAGTTTAAACTCTCTGTTCTCTTTAGAACTTGTTTTCGATTGTCTTCGTGTGTCATATCCGAGCAATTCACTTCTCAACTAGTTGGTCTTGTGAGTCATATCAAGCAACCAGTTCGAGATCTTCCTTGGCGGACTTGTGAGTCATATCAAGCGCCATTTAAGCCGGGAATATCAAGGGAACATCCGCAACCCTTGTGCGACCCTTCACTCCATCAGTTCTCCTTTCCGGAGTTCATATCCAAACGAATCCAGTCGAGGGCAATCCGATCTTAGGGTCCTTCAAGTGGTATCAGAGCCCACTCGTCTGGTATTCTCTATCTCGATCTCGATCCATCTTCTCATATTCCATTTCTTCTAAACACTTCTTCATCTGTCTATCTTGAATCCGGGCCCCTCATTACCATCCACTTAAAAAAAAAAAAAAAAAAAGCAAAGAAACAAGCAAGATCCGTATTTAAAAAAAAAAAAAAGAGTTTACTTTGTGGATTGGTGGTGGAAGAGGAAGCCTGTTGGCTGAGGAGAAATCCAGCCTTTGAGGAGGTTAAAACTGATTCTTTTAAAAAAACAAATCTCTTATCTTTCTATCTTTTAAAATTCCCGTGTGTTTTGCTTGAGTTTGGCCATCCAGATTCCGAGATCTGTTCTTCATAGAACTTTGAGTGGAAACTTGAGTGATCACTTTTAAATCGAGAGAAACACGTGTGTGGGTAAGGAACAAACACTTGAGAGTGTGAGTTTTAATTCTAACGTTTTGTGTTTAAGAAATTTCAGGAACCATGAGTAGCCACGAAGATCAAAACCGTCCTGGAAATTCAGTTGCTGGACTGTCTAATCTTCAGATGCGAGCTTTGAATGATTCTTTTTCTAATCTTATAAACACAGGTCTAGAGCAGATCCATCAAAGGCTTGACGAACTTCAAGTAAGCCAATCCCATCCTAGATTGGGAACAAGAACCAATCAGCCGTGAAGGAACACCCGGTCAGATGATGAGTTTCCTGATGAGGACGCCCAAGAGGACGAGGTCAGAACCGCTTACCGGCCAAGAAGAGGTCATAGAACTCGAAACCCAGGTGATGTCAATCCATTTGCTAGAAACAATCGTACTGATGATAGCTTGAACGGATTGAAATTAAAAATTCCACCTTTTGATGGTAAAAACGGCCCTGATGCTTTTCTAGAGTGGGAAAGAAAAATTGAGCATCTCTTTGATTGTCAAAACTATTCTGAACTTAGAAAAGTAAGGCTTGCTGCCACTGAATTCTCTGGCTATGCTATTAACTGGTATGATCAAGTGTTGACCCACAGGAGGAGAACAGGTGAACGGCCGATTGAGACATGGGATGAGCTTACCTTGTTGATGAGGAAACGATTCGTGCCAACCCATTATCACCGCGACCTCCACCAGAAGCTAAGACGTTTGCTTCAAGGAACCAAATCTGTGGAAGACTATTATCAAGAGATGGAAGTTTTGATGACCAAAACGGACACGGATGAACCTTTGGACGCCACTATGGCTCGCTTTCTTTCAGGCCTCAACCGTGACATCCAAGATCGTATGGAGCTTCAAGAGTATGGAAGTGTGGAACAGATGCTACACAAAGCCATCTTGATCGAGCAACAACTTAAGAGAAGGAGTTTCTCAAAACCGGCCACTACTTCTAAGCCGGCCTACTCTCCTAAACCGGCCTATGCTCCTAAGCCAAGCTATCAAGACAAAGGTAAGTCACCTATCACAACACATACTGCCTTTAAAACTGATATTTCCACTCGTGATGACAAAGGAAAAGCAGTAGACGCCTCAAGCCGAGCAAGAGACATTAGGTGTTTCAAATGTCAAGGGCTAGGACATTATGCCAAGAACTGTCCAAACCAGCGTGTGATGATTCTCTTGGAGAATGGTGACGTTGAGTCCGAGGATGAACAAGAAGACAAGGAGGATCTTGGTCCTATCTTTGATGAGGAAGAGGAGTCCTTTGACTACCCACATCACGGACCATTGCTTGTTGCTAGGAAGGTTTGGGACGATCCTATCTTCGATGAGACGGACGGCCACGCGAACGGCCACATGGACAACGACCTCGACCCAATCTTTGATCCAGATTCTGAACCGATCTTTGATGAGGAAGATAGCTTTGACTACCCAGCTCACGGACCACTACTGGTCACTAGACGTTCCTTGAGTGTTCAGCCCAAAACCAATGAAAAGGAACAAAGGGAGAATCTCTTTCATTCTCGTTGTTTAATCTCTGAAAAAGTTTGTTCTTTAATCATTGATGGTGGGAGTTGTACTAATGTTGCTACTGATATTCTTGTTAGGAAACTAGGTCTAGCTACTCGACCTATTTCTCGTCCTTTCAGGTTGGAATGGCTCAATGAAACTGGTGAACAGTATGTTAAGGAGCAAGTCACGATCCCTCACACCATTGGACGTTATGAAGACGAGGTTGTGTGCAACGTTCTCCCCATGGATGCTTGTCACGTCCTGTTAGGACGTCCATGGCAGTTTGACAAAAGGACCGTCCATGATGGATACACAAACCAACACTCCTTTGACCATAAAGGAAAGAAGATCACGCTTGTACCTCTCTCGCCTTTGGAGGTCCATCAAGACCAGCTCCAACTCAAAAAGAATCGTGAACAAGAGTCCAAACCGGACAAACCTGAATCTTCAATCCGGAACTCCAACTTCTTTATCAAACAAAGTCAGGTTAAGAAGTCTCTTTACTCTCAAAAGCCTTTTCTTCTACTCGTGTATAAAGAATCTCTGATGGCTTCTACTTCTTCTAACCTTGCACCGGAAGTTCCGAGTGATTTGCTAGATGTCTTGCAGGAGTTTTCTGATGTCTTTCCAGATGAGAACCCAAAGGGTTTGCCACCAGTGCGTGGAATTGAACATCAGATTGACTTTGTTCCGGGTGCATCTCTACCTAACCGGCCAGCTTCAGAACCAATCCGGTGGAGACCAAGGAACTTGAGAAACAAATTGGAGACCTTATGGAGAAAGGTTACATCAGGGAAAGCCTCAGTCCTTGTGCCGTACCAGTTCTACTTGTCCCAAAAAAGGATGGATCATGGCGCATGTGTGTGGACTGCCGTGCCATCAACAACATTACGGTAAAGTATAGGCATCCCATTCCTAGACTAGACAACATGTTTGATGAACTTTACGGCTCATGTGTCTTTTCTAAGATAGATTTGAAAAGTGGCTATCACCAAATCCGAATGAAAGAAGGTGATGAATGGAAAACTGCATTTAAAACCAAGCGAGGATTGTATGAATGGTTAGTCATGCCATTTGGTCTTACTAATGCACCTAGCACTTTCATACAATTGATGAACCATATCTTGGGAGCATTCATTGGTCATTTTGTGGTAGTTTACTTTGATGATATTCTTATCTACAGCAAGAACATGGATGAACATAATAAACACTTGAAATCTGTCCTTGAAGTTTTTAGAAAGGAACATTTGTTTGCTAACCTTGGAAAGTGTTCTTTTGGCACAGATCATGTGGTTTTCTTAGGTTTCGTTGTAGGTGCTGAAGGACTCCGAGTGGACGAGGAGAAAATCAAAGCCATCCGAGACTGGCCAATTCCAACAAACGTGAGTGAGGTAAGGAGCTTCCATGGCCTTGCCGGATTCTATCGACGGTTTGTCCAAGACTTCAGTACCATAGCAGCTCCCTTGACCGAAGTCATTAAAAAGAATGTTGGGTTCAAATGGGAACAAGCTCAAGAGGAAGCTTTCCAAATCCTAAAAGGGAAGTTGACTAACGCCCCTTTACTTGTTCTTCCTGATTTTTCTAAAACGTTTGAGATCGAATGTGATGCCTCGGGTGTTGGTATTGGTGCAGTTTTGATGCAGGATAGGAATCCCATTGCTTATTTCAGTGAGAAGCTTAGTGGCTCCACACTCAACTACCCAACTTATGATCAAGAGCTGTATGCTCTGGTGAGAGTCCTTCAAACGTGGCAACACTATCTTTGGCCTAAGGAATTCGTTATCCACACGGATCATCAGTCCCTGAAACACCTTAAGGGCCAACAGAAGCTGAACAAGAGGCATGCCCGCTGGGTTGAGTTCATTGAGACATTTCCTTATGTCATCAAATACAAGCAAGGTAAGGAAAACGTTGTGGCTGATGCTTTGTCCCGAAGGTATACTCTTATTTCAGCCCTTGAAACAAAACTTCTTGGTTTTGAATTTATCAAAGACTTGTATGCTTCTGATCCGGATCTTAAAGAAATTTTCAACAAGTGTTCCCGAGTGGCTTATGGTAAATACTATCAGAATTCTGGTTTTCTTTTCTATGATAACCGTTTGTGTGTGCCCCAATGTTCTTTGAGGGAGTTGTTTTTCAGGGAATCTCATGGAGGAGGTCTTATGGGACACTTTGGAATCAAGAAGACATACAAGGCCGTGTCTGATCATTTCTATTGGCCTAGTTTGATGAAGGACGTTGAGAGAATTTGTGGCCGATGTGTGGTGTGCAAGAAGTCCAAAGCCAAAGCATCCAGTCACGGTTTGTACTCGGCCTTACCCATTCCTTCTCATTCTTGGATTGATATTTCTATGGATTTTGTTCTTGGTTTGCCTAGAACTAAGAATGGCTGAGACTCTATCTTTGTGGTTGTAGATAGATTTTCGAAAATGGCTCACTTTATTCCTTGCCATAAAACTGATGATGCTGTACAAGTTGCTGATCTGTTCTTTAGGGAAATTGTGAGATTGCATGGAATGCCTAAGACCATTGTTTCTGATCGTGATGCTAAGTTTCTTAGTTATTTTTGGAAAACTTTGTGGTCTAAGTTAGGAACGAGATTGATGTTTTCCACAACTTGTCATCCGCAAACTGATGGTCAAACTGAAGTTGTTAATCGAACTTTGTCTGCTTTGCTTAGATCTTTGGTCAAGAAAAATCTTAAGTCTTGGGAAGATTGCTTGCCTCATGTTGAGTTTGCTTATAATCATGCTGTGCATTCAGCTACAAAGTTCTCTCCTTTTGAAGTTGTTTATGGTTTTAACCCCTTATCTCCACTTGATCTTTTACCTTTGCCTTTGAGTGAAAGAGTTAGTACAGATGGTAAAAGAAGGGCGGACACTATCAAGAAGCTTCATGAACAAGTTCGAGTCAACATTGAAACCAAAACCGAGGGTTACAAAAGATATGCCAACAAGAAGCAAAAAGAGTTGGTTTGGGTTCATTTGAGGAAGGAACGATTTCCGGAAGAAAGGAAGTCCAAACTGATGCCTAGAGTCGACGGTCCATTCCAGATTCTTAGAAAGATCAATGATAATGCTTATCAGCTTGACTTGGAAGGTAAGTATGATATCTCTTCAAGTTTTAATGTTGCTGATCTATCTCCTTTTCTTGCAGATGATCAAGATTTGTGGACAAATCCTTTTGAAGAGGGAAGGAATGATGTGCCTCAGTCCGAGGAACCCGACCATCAGGTAGATCAGGACATCCCAACCGAGGTTCATCATCCCAGCCGAACCAGTCAGCAAGGCCGAGCTGTGTACCGGATCGATCCACGGATGGACGGACAGGAGCTTAGACTGGATCCTCGACCGTTCGACCAAACTAACTGTACCAGATCATCTCTCTCCCGGACAACTCGCAATCTCAGACGGACGGTCAAGTCGTACAAGGAACTGGACGCGACTTCTCTCTTCTCGCCCGTTTGGAACGTACCGACCGTATTGACGAACTGATCGATCCATTTGATCAGTTCATGCACTTTGATCATCCGAATCTCTCTAAGGCACATATTCTTCATCTTTCAGAAGACTTCGGACGATTATGGTCGAAGATGGTTCAGGAAACGGACAAGTCGAAATAGACAGACCGGCCCGCGACCGTCCTGCTCCTTGCCGCGGTTCAACCAGTCGAACACAAGCCAGCAGAAGGGTCACTTTGACCAGGCCGCAAATTGAAGAGTCTTTCTTCTTTGTCTTTCAAAATTCTAGTCAAATGTTTTTTAATTTTATTTGTCTTTCAAACTTCTAGTCAAGTAGCCCCTTTGTCTCCTACTTGTACTATAAATAAGTGTTTCATTTCATGAATAAAATCAGATCATTTTGGATTAAGTTTCTGAGTTTAAACTCTCTGTTCTCTTTAGAACTTGTTTTCGATTGTCTTCGTGTGTCATATCCGAGCAATTCACTTCTCAACTAGTTGGTCTTGTGAGTCATATCAAGCAACCAGTTCGAGATCTTCCTTGGCGGACTTGTGAGTCATATCAAGCGCCATTGAAGCCGGGAATATCAAGGGAACATCCGCAACCCTTGTGCGACCCTTCACTCCATCAGTTCTCCTTTCCGGAGTTCATATCCAAACGAATCCAGTCGAGGGCAATCCGATCTTAGGGTCCTTCAGTGGGTGTCCGCCAGCACACACAGGACGTCTGTAGCTGTCTGTGTGTGTCCGTTTGTGTCCGTCTATGTCCGTCAGCACACACAGGATGTCCGTGGCTGTCCATCAGTACACATATCAGCACGTTGGACCTTGGACTCAGCCCGCTGGCCCTTCCCGTGGACTGTTTGGGTGATTTTGGCCCACGTGGGCTGTCTGTTCAGTACACACAGGACGTCTGTGGGTGTCCGCCAGCACACACAGGACGTCTGTGGCTGTCCGTCAGCACACACAGGACGTCTGTGGCTGTCTGTGTGTGTCCGTCAGCACACACAGGATGTCCGTGGCTGTCCATCAGTACACATATCAGCATGCTCGTTGATACCACTCAAATTACCCTAAGGAGTGTTACTCTCATCAAAAGAGGTTCAGATGTAGTACTTAGGGATCGAATCCACAAGGAGCTAGGGAACAATTAAATCTAGTGTTTATTAATTCTAAAAGTTTGTAAATGTTTAAATGAAATAGCAATAGTAACAAGCGAAGTAACTAGTAAATGTAACTTGGTTGGAAATGATATTAGATGCAGGGCCACTATTCAAGTGTTGGAGATTATAATACCTATAGATGCCTATTTGTTGCATGCATGATATATTAGAGCTCAATCGCTTAACTCAGTGATCAGCTATCGCATGTTTCACTTGTTAACAGGCTAGATCTCGTGTCTCAACGGTTAGTATGTCGACAACGAAAGAGTGTCGATCGATGGTCCTATTGGGACGTCGACTGATACACCTTTGCCAACGTCGATCGATAGTCAGTTGAGGACATCGATCGACGGGTTCTAGCCAGGCCTATGCGCGAGTATGATATGTCCTACTAAGATACTAAATTGGAGGTTAGCCCTCTCTAGCAGTCCTAATATGATAGATAGATGTCAGGATGGGATAAAAAGGGTGCTTGAATATGCAATCCTATGATCAAGTTCTAGTTAGCAAGGCTAAAACAAGCAATGAATAAAATCTATCATGAATATCACAACAAGGCAGATCTATAGTTTGGGGCTAATCCCACAAACCTCTCTGAACCCTAGATCTAATAATTGAACAACTCAGACATAGCAAAGCAATTTATAACAATGAAGAAATAGAAACTCATAGTATAGATGAAAAGAAATGATAACAAGGAGTTTCAATCACAAGTGATCTTCTCTCCCAAAACTCTCTTTTCTCTCAAAGTAAAACTTGTAACAAAAAAAGGTCTCTCTTCCGTCAAAACACTTAGGCAGTATATAATCTACTAGGTTAAAAACTCGTCAGGGCATTTTCGTAATTTGGCTTGGCCTTGGGTTTTAAGTCTGCTGAATCCAAAATGTCGCGTGTCTGATGTCTCGACATCGATCGATGGTACTTGTGTACATCGATCGATATTAATCTTCATCTGTCGAGGCATCTCCTGGTGTCGATCGATAGCACTGATGCGCATCGATCGATTGTTCTTCCTCTTGTTGACCTCTATGTGGTCAGCTCGGGTGAAATGTCCTTTCAGCTCCAAAATGCTCCAAAGTCATAGCTTTACTCCGAAATGCACCTGAACCTGAAAACATACCTAGAAGAGTAGAAAACATAGATATATATATATATATATATATAGTAAAACACCAATATACCATGGATGAAAACGGGTCAAATCCAAGGTATATCAACTCTCCCAGACTTACCCTTTTGCTTGTCCTCAAGCAAAACATACAGGCAGTCTCTCTGAAAGAGATTTGAAAATATTAGTGACTTAAGATTTTAAACCAAGAAATCTTATCCTCAACAATTTTGCAACCACATTTAAAAAGTCCTAATCACGGAAGCACACTACGCAATATCCTAGCTTAGCAACCATTTCTAACATAACACAACTCATCAATTCACGTCTGACATCCCCTCTACTGATTTCATTTCTTAGCATAAATATAAAGTAAATGATTTACCTTGGGAGTATCGATCATAGGATGCAAGGATTTCAGACAAGTATCTGGATCTGCAGGTAAAAGTTAGTTCCTAGTTTCTCTCTATCTAATTTTCTCTCTTGAATCAAAGTCTGCTTCCACTGCAGGATCAGTGACCAAGATTGGACAGGCTTCCATGAATCAAAACTTAATGGTAGTTGCCACCAAGTTCTTGTTGGGGTCAAAAACGGTTGCGACAAATTTAACATTCAAAACGTCCGAGGAAGAAAATAAGAATTTCCCCGATGAATACTTTTCGAAATAGATTCTCTCTTACGAAAAAGCTTTACGGAAGAAAGAATCGAGAAGTCCGACGGAAGCTCAAAACAGGTCGTGGCCACTTCCGAGCGTCTGTCTCGCTTGGTCGCTACGTAGCGACCAAGCTCGAGCCAAAGCTCGGTCGCTACGTAGTGACCGGGCTTGAGCCAAAGTTCGGTCGTTGCGTAGCGATCGAGCTCTTCCGAACATCGATACGACACCAGTCCATGCATTCTCGTCAAACCTTCAAAAGCTATCTCCCGAAGATCGTAGCAAGCTCAGTTCATGCTTTCCGCTATTCTAGATCATCGATCGGACTTTGCGAATTAAAAACCGCGGAAAGTTCGTTCTTTATCGAAAGAACTCGTAGTAAACGTGTCGAGTCGGAAGACGGCCCAAAAGGACCTAAAACACGACTCGAGGCCCATCCTACGATTTCTTAACCAAAAGCCCGTAAACCACGGCATGGTTTACGCTTGGTCCACAAGGAAGGATAAATGTCAAGTTTCCGCGGATAAATACGGAAGTTTTGAAGATAATTGTGAAGATCGGGAAAAAATGAATATCTCCATTTTTATGCTATGACGGCTTAAGGGCAGAAGAGTAAAAGCGTAAACTGACCTTGGATCTAGTATATAAGGAGTCCTAGGCGAGGAGCATGGGGGAGGACTTTTTCAGAGCAAACTTAGCACTTAGAGCAATTTAGGCATTTTTCCATTTTTGTTATTTCGAGCTGTGACTCAATTAGATTTAGCCGTCTTAGGGTTGCTAGAACTAGGAATCTCGCCGACAGCTCTCGAGCCCAGGCCTATACCTTGTTGTAAACGCTCATACGCAAATTCGGAAATAAGATCTTCTTTGCTCTCTTTTTCGATTTCTTATACTTTATCGTTGTTATTCTCGTGTTCTGATTGCTTGACGTGTGGTAATTAGCAGATATCCGGGTCCTCTGGGAAATTAGGGTTTTCCTAGTTTCCTTATTTAAACGGAAATCGACAGTGCGAATTTCGGTTCCCACAGTTTGGCGCTAGAAGGAGGGGGACATACGGATCAATCTAACCCGCAAAAGCCACCCAACGATCAGGAACGGTATGCAAGATTCGACGTGCGCGAACGTCATCTCACTCAAGGGGGGATCAACGATCGATCGAGCCAAACCTCGAAACGATCTCCTTGTTATCGAGTTGACGATTAGAGATATCGACGTCGCTAGGGTACTAATCGATACCGGAAGTTCGGCCGATATCATCTTCAAAGACACTCTCGAAAAGATGGGGATCAATCAATCCAAAGTCACGAAATGGCCAAGCCCACTGCTGGGACTGTCGGGGGAAACAACCATGGCCTATGGATCGATTAATCTCGCTGTCAAAGCCAGAACCGTGATGAACGTCACAGAGTTCCTAGTCGTTGACCGTCCCACATCTTACAACGTTATCAAGGGAACGCCATGGCTGAACGCCATGCGCGCAATCCCATCAATGTACCATCTTTGCCTCAAGTTCCCGACCCCTAACGGGGTCGAGGTAATATGGGGAAATCCGAGAGTTTCACAGGTTTGTTTCGCCGCAGAACTAAAACGAAAGAGACCGATCCTCGAGATCACTCCTAGAAAAGTGAAGAAAAAGACTCCAGCAAAGATACGCGAGGTCAGGATTCAGCGGAACTTTTCTGGCAATCTCGCGGCATCGCAGCACTAGACGAAAAACGCGAGCCAACTTGCGAACCCGTGGTAACAATCTGTCTCGACGAAGCCTTCTCGGAACGCTGCGTCGAGATTGGAGCCAATCTCCGCGAGCCTTTAAGGACAGAACTCGTAGCTTATCTTAAAAAGAACCTCAATACTTTCGCTTGGGCTGCGGAAGATATGCCGGGAATCGACATTAACATAACATGTCACGAGCTGAATATCGATCCAGCATTCAAACCCGTCAAACAAAAAAGACGGAAGCTAGGACCCGAACGTGCTGCTGCAGTAAACGATGAGGTCGAAAAATTGCTTAAGGTTGGGTCGATAACAGAAGTAAGATACCCAGACTGGCCCGCCAACCCCGTAGTAGTCAAAAAGAAGAACGGGAAGTGGCGAGTTTGCATGGATTTTACCGACCGAAACAAAGCATGTCCAAAGGATAGCTTCCCTCTACCACATATCGATCGATTGGTAGAAGCAACAGCAGGCAATGAACTTTTATCCTTCATGGATGCCTTCTCAGGTTATAATCAAATTAGGATGAATCTCGACGATCGCGAGAAGACTGCGTTCATTACCGATCGCGGAACTTATTGCTATAAGGTAATGTCCTTCAGCCTCAAAAACGCCGGCGCAACTTACCAACGACTCGTAAACCGAATGTTCTCCAAACAACTCGGAAAAATGATGGAGGTTTATATCGACGACATGCTCGTCAAATCCCTCAAAGCAAGAGATCACATGTCACATCTCGAAGAGTGTTTTGCGCAATTAAATTCCCATAACATGAAGCTCAACCCGACAAAATGTAGATTCGCCGTGGCGTTAGGGGAATTCCTCGGCTACTTGGTCACATATCGCGGCATCGAAGCAAATCCAAAACAGATCAACGCACTAATCGAGATGGCTTCTCCAAAGAATAAGCAGGAAGTCCAGAGGTTGACCGGCAGGATCGCAGCGCTTAACCGATTTATTTCACGATCAACAGACAAGTGCCTACCTTTCTACGACGTCCTGCGAGGAAATAAAAAATTCGAATGGTCGGAAGAGTGCGAAAACGCCGTCCAACAGCTGAAGGGTTATTTAGCTACTCCTCCAGTCCTCGCAAAACCCGTGGAAGGGGAGCCTTTATTCTTATACATCGCTGTGTCAGCAACGGCCGTAAGTGGAGTCCTGATCAGGGAAGAACGCGGGGAGCAGAAACCTATTTTCTACATAAGCAAAACCTTGCTAGATGCCGAATCTAGGTACGCATTGATGGAAAAATTGGCATGCGCGGTCGTAACATCGGCCCGAAAACTAAGACCATATTTCCAATCACACACAATCGTCATCCTCACGACATTTCCCCTACGGACAATTTTGCATAGCCCAAGTCAATCGGGCCGACTGGCCAAGTGGGCAGTCGAGTTGAGCGAGTACGACATCGAGTATCGACCAAGGACGAGAGCAAAGTCACAAGTGCTCGCAGACTTCTTGGTCGAACTTCCAACGGGAACAATAACCAATGAGGAACCAAATTCCACCTGGCTCCTCCACGTCGACGGATCCTCATCCAAGCAGGGATCGGGTATCGGAATCCGTCTCACATCTCCAACGAGAGAGATCTTGGAACAATCGTTCAGGCTGGAATTCCACGCCTCGAACAACGAGGCCGAATACGAAGCACTAAATGCAGGACTGCGTTTGGCTCACGGCTTAAAAATACGTAATCTCCACGCTTACTGCGACTCCCAGGTAGTGGCCAGTCAATTCAGCGGAGAGTACGAAGCCAGAGACGAACGGATGGAAGCGTACCTCAAACTGGTCCAAGGTCTAGCTCAAGACTTCGACTGTTTTGCCCGTACGCGAATTCTCCAGGCAGACGCCCTCGCGGCCCTAGCATCAAGTTCCGACCCAGGATTGAAAGGGTAATTCCAGTCGAGTTCATCGAACATCCAAGCATCGGACCGCCAATCATCGTCAATCTCATAGAAGGTCAAGATGACGAGGAAGAAGAAATTATGATACAACCACCATCGGAGCAATCTGATTACGGCTGTGACACCCCATGGCTTCAGACGATTCGAGACTACATTGTCGACGGGCAACTGCCCGCCGAAAAATGGGCAGCTTGCAAAGTCCGAACACAGGCCGCACGCTACGTGACAGTGGACTGCGAAATTTACAAATGGAGATTCTCCGGACCACTCATGACGTGCCTGGAAGGGGAAAAAGCGAGGAAAGTAATGGAGGAAGTCGTTCCGGTTCCTGCGGTAACCATTCCGGTGGAAGATCGCTAGCCGTGAAAATCAAACGCCATCGATACTATTGGCCAACAATGATCGGAGATTGCGAGAAATTCGCACGAAAATGCGAAAAATGCCAAAGGCACGCACCAACCATCCGACAACCGGCCGAAGTTCTTTCCTCCATCACATCGCCCTACCCCTTTATGCGCTGGGCCATGGATATTGTCGGACCTCTGCATAATTCGAAGCAAACGTGTTTCCTTCTAGTCCTGACCGATTTTTTCTCAAAATGGGTAGAGGCGGACTCATACGCAAGTATAAAAGATGTCCAAGTCAAAAATTTCGTATGGAAAAGCATCATCTGTAGGCATGGGGTTCCTTATGAGATCGTAACCGATAACGGGTCTCAGTTCATCTCCACCTGGTTCGAGGCATTCTGCAAAAAATGGAAGATACGACTCAACAAGTCAACTCCCAGATATCCGCAGTGCAACGGACAGGCTAAAACAATCAACAAGACCATTCTCGACGGACTGAAGAAACGCTTAGAGGCCAAAAAAGGCAGGTGGGCCGATGAACTCGAGGGAGTCCTCTGGTCTCACCGTACCACCCCAAGGCGAGCAACGGGAGAAACTCCATTCGCTCTTGTATACGGCACGGAATGCATGATTCCCGCAGAAGTAGAGTTCCCCGGCGTTCGAAGAAGGTTATTACCCGAACGAGAGGAACTCAACGATGCTATGCTCTTGGATGATCTCGACCTCATTAACGAGCGCCGAGATCGAGCGCTCATCCGAATCCAAAATTACCAGCACGCCGCTGCAAAATACTATAACTCCAATGTACGAAATCGTAGGTTCAATCAGGGAGATCTGGTCCTTCGCAAAGTCTTCCAAAACACCGCTGAACAAAACGCGGGAAAACTCGGAGCAAACTAGGAAGGTCCCTATAAAATCGAAAAAGTCGTCCGACCAGGTTCTTACGAAATAGCCAATATGCAAGGCATAAAAATTCCTAGAACCTGGAACGCGATGTATCTCAAAAAATACTATCACTAAACAAACCAACTCGCAATCACTGAACTACGAGACGACTTGATCTCCGCAAGGAGTACGTAGGCAGTTTGCCGAAAGGCAAATTCAGCTGTCCCCCCTCATTAAAAAGGGGGGGGGGGAGTGGGTACGTATACTCGTATACTCCCAAAAATCGAAAAAACTTCTTACCACGCTCTTGGTGTTTTCGACTTATCAAAACATCCTCACCCGTAAAATCAGTATGAGGTCTTCGGAAATTAGTCGGCCGTTTAAGAGAAGCAGGAGTTCGGTCTCCAGGGGTGACTTCCTTCTCTTTCTCCTTTGCCTTCTACTTGTCTTTCTGCCTCAAATCCATCCTCTTGATCACACGCCCAAACACACCAGGAACACTCAAGAACAATCTCTTGGATCAAATCGGCCAATCCAAGGTTTGTGTCTCTCTTTCTCTCTTGAATTTTCTCTGTGTTTCTCTCTGTGTGAAAGTGAGTAAAAATCAAACAGAATGGCAGAAATGAGAGAGAGAGGACGACTTAAACTGTCCCCAACCGCCTGGGCGAACAGTTACCCAAAATCACATCCCTTCTTCCCAAAACCGTCCCTTAACTGCCCATTGGCGGTTTCTCCCCTTTTCTTCCTTTGACAAATCGATCACTGAGCCTCAGCTCACACTCTGGAAGCTTGCCCACTCCCTGTCCCAAGCCTAAGACCAATTTGGTCGAACCGTCCTGCACCCGGACCATCGGCTCGCCCAGTAACCGTCCCGGACTCGTCCACACTGATCCGAACCAGAACGCACCGTTCACCGGATTGAGCTGACCTCCAGCTGTTCCCAGCTGAGTGAGTTAGTCCACCAGCTCCTGTGAGCTGAACAGATCAAGGTGAACTGAATACTAGCTGAACCGAGCTGGTTGAACTCAAACCAACACTCGTCCAGCTGCCTAAACACTCACTCAACTCCTTTACCATTGTTTCCATCGTATCCTGGTTAAGTCTCAGCTGACTGATGCCCTTAACCTTCATTCAGGACCATGATACGCTTGTCTCAAGGTCTAATGAACTGACTGGTGCGTCTCCCTGCACCAGGGCCCGTCCGGGCGATCCTATCTAGGATCAGGGACATGACAGCACCAGTCCTATTTGTTAAGAAAAAGGATGGTAGCTTTAGGTTGGGCATTGATGATAGGGGTTTGAACAGGGTGACTGGGAAGAACAAGTACCCTTTACCCAGGATTGATGAATTGCTGGAATCATAAACCTTATTGTCCAGGAAGGACTTAAGGGAACAGAACAATCTGTTAGGACTCATGGTAGAGTGACCAGCCTAAAGATTGGAACATGTTCGCTAGGACTTGGCTGGTGCATCGATTGGCTTGGAGATTGGTTGAATCTACTAAGACTTGAGTACTCAGTATGTTCCTAGGTACTGAATTTGATCTGGTCATGGAACTAGAGCGTTCTACATGGACTTGGTGTCTACTACGAACGCAACCTGGAGAGTTGGGTCAGTGACACAAGTCATGTCTTTGTATGGGTGCTTGATGGACCACTTGATAAGATTTTGGGTTAAATATCTATCAAGTGGGGGAGACTTGTTGTGTATATGATGACCAAGAGGTGGTCAGTGAGAAGGAACAAGGTGGGAGATGCAACGAATTGATTAGAAAGAACCAATCGAGCATGCTCCATGTTCCGGGTACAAAGGAGTTTGGATGGAACCTTTGTCATGAGACAAGATGTTAACACCACTGGATTCGAGGACGAATCCTTCGTAAGTGGGGGAGACTTGTCATGTCCCCGATCCTGGATAGGATCTTCCGGACGGACTGCGGTGCGAGGAAACGCACCATTCAGGTCATATGACCTAAAGATAAGTATATCATGGCCTGAAGGTAAGGTTAAGGGCATCAGGGAGCTAAGGCATAGCTAATCCAAGAAGGAGACAAACTCAAAGGAGCTGGACAAGCGAGCTGGTAGCTGGACAAGATCCAGGTGAAGCTCGATGAAGTGAGTGATCAGAATGGATCATGGGAAAACAGACGTCCTGTGTGTACTGAACAGACAGCGTGCTGAGTCCAAGGACCAGCGTGCTGATATGTGTACAGGAAGGTCTAGCGTGCTGAGTCCAAAGACCAGCGTGCTGATATGTGTACTGATGGACAGCCATTGTAATAACCCTTATGAGCCAATAAATTTTTGGTCGAGAAAAATCCCGCTCTACCAGTTTTTAGTTGGTTCAACAACGATTAATAAAATATAAAGATCGACCCGGTAGATTAATTCCTCGAAGGGACTGTCTTGTGGTTGAAAGACCTTCACTTGATAGTTTGGTCGAGTCTTAAATATTTTGGTCGAATTTTTATTAAACTGCAAGAGATTTTCCGAGAACAAGACGAGAGCCAAAGACAAGGAATATTTGGTTGAAAAATTATTGAAAATTATCAACCAACTGCTACAATTAATTTTGGACCAGACTCATGTCTTCCACCAGCCTGCTTGCTCAGTCTTTAATCACATGACTTGCACCTGCCTGCTTGCCTAGCTTCTTCAGTAACTGTCACATGACAATCACAAGCTGCCTGCTTGCCTTGTTTCTTAGATTGTCATGTGAGAAGCACATGAAAAGGCTGGAGTTTCTTCAGGTTAAGGAAAGGACAGCAGCTTGTGCTGAGAGTGCTGAAGCAGCTGGCCAGCTGTCCCCACTCAGCTTAGCTTTGTCCTGAGTGAAACCCTCACCTGAAGCAAGCTCACCTCATATTTAACCCCTCTCCAGCTGCTTCCCACGTTCAGAACCCTGCAGAAAAACCTAGAGAATTTCAGAGAGAAAGAGAGAAAGAAGAACAGAAAAATCAGTGAGAAAAATCAGGAAAATAAATCAAAAAAAAATTGGTGGTGACCTAATCTTCAACCTTAGCTCAGTTTGTTACCTTGAGAAAGATCAGAAGGTGAGATTTTAAATAAAACCCTAGACCTAGTTGTGTTCAGATCATGATCAGACCTTGATCTTTCTCTTTGATCAGTCCAGCCACAAGCTTACCTTGGAGAAGAGGATCAGCTAAGGCCATCTAGTCCTTTGGTTCATCTTGGTAAGCTTTGGTCTCTTACCTCAGTCATGTCTTGATCAGAGCTAGTTGATGTTTACATAAGAACTTGGTCGGATCAGTTCTCTAAGTGGTGATATAGTTTAGATTTTGATTAATTTCGGTTTGAATCAACCTCTTAGAATCACCAGCTATGATGTTTTGATCTGGCCTTGAGTAAACCGATTTGAACTCAGTCTGATCTTGTCCTGAACTATGGTAGACTGACTAGAACCGAGCTGAACTTGTATAGTCTGAGCAGAACCAAGCTTGAACGGATCAGATCTAAGGTGTTAAGGCATGAACCGAACTGATCTTGTGATCATACCACTCTGTTTCAGGTCAGAGGTAGAGTAAAGCTTGAAGTATCCAGTCCTGTCCATTCAGCCTTGTTCAAGTGGAACTCATGTCTTGTCCAAGCCAGTTTCAAGATTAATCTTTAGGTGAGTCTAGATAGATGTTGAGATTGATTGAGTTAGTAAAGTCTCTCAAGTTTATAAGAATGTGTTATGTTTACTTATTGTGAACTATACATAAGAGTAATCAAAAGGTTAAAGTGAGTTTAATCATAATCATAGTACTTGTTCTCAAGTACTCATCTTAATTATGAAATAATCATGGTTTTGATTATAGATTAATCTTGGTTTAATTAAGAATTAATCTTGGTTTAATTGAAAGATTAATATGAGATGGAAGTGAGGTATATGATTTGATTCACAATGATGGAAGAATATTCCTTATAAATAAATATCCAGATATGAAATATATTTCCACTGCATACAAATGAAGTTGATTGCTTGAGATATTATTAATATATGTTGGGGTGCGGGACTAGGCTCACTGAGTAAACTAGTTACTCATGACTCATTTGTGATGCAGGTAACCAAAAGGCGGGTGATATACCTTGGATTTCATCCATGGTATATAGGTGTTTTACTATATATATATATCTATGTTTTCTACTCTTCTAGGTATGTTTTCAGGTTCAGGTGCATTTCGGAGTAAAGCTATGACTTTGGAGCATTTTGGAGCTTAAAGGACATTTCACCCGAGCTGACCATGTAGAGGTCGACGAGAGGAAGAACAATCGATCGATGCGCATCAGTGCTATCGATCGACACCAAGGGATGCCTCGACAAATGAAGATTAATATCGATCAATGTACACAAGTACCATCGATCGATGTCGAGACATTAGACACGCGGCATTTTGGATCCAACAGACTTAAAACACAAGGCCAAGCCAAATTACGAAAATGCCCTAACGAGTTTTTAACCTAGTAGATTATATACTGCCTAAGTGTTTTGATGGCAGGGAGAGCTTTTTGTTACAGTTTCACTTTGAGAGAGAAGAGAGAGTTTTGGAGAGAAGATCACTTGTGATTGGAACTCCTTGTTTTCATTTCTTTTCATCTATACTATGAATTTCTATTTCGTCATTGTTATGAATTGCTTTGCTATGTCTGAGTAGTTCACTTATTAGATCCAGGGTTCGGATAGGTTTGTGGAATTAGCCCCAAACTATAGATCTACCTTGTTGTGATATTCATGATAGATTTGTATTCACTACTTGTTTTAGCCTTGCTAACTAGAACTTGATCATAGGATTGCATATTCAAGCACCCTTGTTATCCCATCCTGACATCTATCTATCATATTAGGACTACTAGAGAGGGCTAACCGCCAATTTAGTATCTTATTAGGGCATATCATACTCGCGCATAGGCCTGGCTAGAACCCGTCGATCGATGTCCTCAACTGACTATCGATCGACGTTGGCAAAGGTGTATCGGTCGACGTCCCAATAGGGCCATCGATCGACACTCTTTCGTTGTCGACATACTAACCGTTGAGACACGAGATCTAGCTTGTTAACCAGTGAAACATGCGACAGCTGATCACTGAGTTAAGCGATTGAGCTCTAATATATCATGCATGCAACAAATAGGCATCTATAGGTATTATAATCTCCAACACCTGAATAGTGGCCCTGCATCTAATATCATTTCCAACCAAGTTACATTTACTATTTCCTTCGCTTGTTACTGTTGCTAATTCATTTAAACATTTACAACTCTTAGAATTAATAAACACCATATTTAATTGTTCACTAGCTCCTTGTGGATTCGATCCCTAAGTACTACATCTGAACCTCTTTTGATGAGAGTAACACTCCTTAGGGTAATTTGAGTGGTATCAGCGGGAGACCTTACTCTAGGACGGGAAGGAACAGCATTAGCCAGCCGCAGTTTTATTATCCTTGCAAAGTCATTTTCATATATCTTATGTATAAGATTTGTTGACCGAAAACCTCGAGGTTAATTTATAACAAATTTTGTAAGATTCTTTTGATTGATATATAAAGAATGTTTTTTTTTAGTACGGGTTCCATATGATATTAGTCCATGTCCGGACGAACTAACTATCGGGTATTACTTTGTCGGGTTGAAAAGCCTAGAGTTATATCCGATAGGAGCGTTGGTGTTCTTTGGTTGTTGTTCTAAGGCGATCGGAAGTATTCTGAGAACCTCAGATCGACAATCGAGGAACACCGACCGTGTCATTTTCGGTCATCTACGATCGGGAGTGTCATAGACACCCACAGACGTCCTGTGTGAACTAAACAAACAACCCACGTGGGCCAAAATAACCCAAACAGTCCACGGGAAGGGTCACTGTGCTGAGTCCAAGGACCAACGTGCTGACATGTGTACTGATGGACAGCCACGGACGTCCTGTGTGCTGACGGACACAAACGGACAGCCACGGACGTCCTGTGTGTGCTGACGGACACACACAGATGACCTGTGTGTGCTGACGGACACCCACAGACGTCCTATGTGTACTGAACAGACAGCCTAAGTGGGCCAAAATCACCCGAACAGTCCACGGGAAGGGCCAGCGTGCTGAGTCCAAGGACCAGCGTGCTGAGTCCAAGGTCCAGCGTGCTGATATGTGTACTGATGGACAGCCACAGACGTCCGTCATGTGTGTGTGCTAACGGACACACACGGACACGCACGGACAGCCACGGACGTCCTGTGTGTACTGAACAGACAGCCCACGTGGCCAAAATCACCCAAACAGTCCACAGGAAGGACCAGCGTGCTGAGTCCAAGGACCAACGTGCTGAGATGTGTACTGATGGACAGCCACAGACGTCCTGTGTGTGCTGACGGACACACACGGACAGCCACAGATGTCCTGTGTGTGCTGACAGACACACACGGACACACACGGACAGCCACGGACGTCCTGTGTGTGCTGACGGACAGCCACAGACAGCCACGGACGTCCTGTGTGTGCTGGCGGACACCCACAGACGACCTGTGTGTACTGAACAGACAGCCCACGTGGGCCAAAATCACCCAAACAGTCCACGGGAAGGGCCAGCGTGCTGAGTCCATGGAACAACGTGCTGATATGTGTACCGATGGTCAGCCACGAATGTCCTTTTTGTGCTGACGAACACAGACGGACACACACGGACACACACAGACAGCCACAGACGTCCTGTGTGTGCTGGCGGACACCCACGGACATCCTGTTTGTATTGAACAGACAGCCCACGTGGGCCAAAATCACCCAAACAGTCCACGGGAAGGGTCAGCGTGCTGAGTCAAAGGACCAACGTGCTGACATGTGTACTGATGGACAGCCACGGACGTCCTGTGTGTGCTGACGGACACACACGGACTGACACGGACAGCCACGTACGTCATGTGTGTGCTGAAGGACAGCCACGGACGTCCTGTGTGTGCTGACGGACACACAAAGACGTCCTGTGTGTGCTGACAGACACACAGACGTCCTGTGTGTACTGAACAGACAGCCCACGTGGGCCAAAAATCACCCGAACAGTCCACAGGAAGGGCCAGCGTGCTGATTCCAAGGACCAGCGTGCTGATATGTGTACTGATGGACAGCCACAGACGTCCTGTGTGTGCTGACGGACACACACGGACACACACGGACATCCACATACGATCTGTGTGTGCTGGCGGACACCCACAGACGACCTGTGTGTACTGAACAGACAGCCCACGGGGGCCAAAATCACCCAAACAGTCCACGGGAAGGGCCAGCGTGCTGAGTCCATGGAACAACGTGCTGATATGTGTACCGATGGTCAGCCACGGATGTCCTTTGTGTGCTGACGAACACAGACGGATACACACGGACACACACGGACAGCCACGGACGTCCTGTGTGTGCTGGCGGACACCCACGGACATCCTGTTTGTATTGAACAGACAGCCCACGTGGGCCAAAATCACCCAAACAGTCCACGGGAAGGGTCAGCGTGCTGAGTCAAAGGACCAACGTGCTGATATGTGTACTGATGGACAGCCAAGGACGTCCTGTGTGTGCTGACGGACACACACAGACTCACACGGACAGCCACGTACGTCATGTGTGTGCTGAAAGACAGCCACGGACGTCCTGTGTGTGCTGACGGACACACAAAGACGTCCTGTGTGTGCTGACGGACACACAGACGTCCTGTGTGTACTGAAAAGACAGCCCACGTGGGCCAAAATCACCCGAACAGTCCACAGGAAGAGCCAGCGTGCTGATTCCAAGGACCAGCGTGCTGATATGTGTACTTATGGACAGCCATAGACGTCCTGTGTGTGATGACGGACACACACGGACAGCCACATACGACCTGTGTGTGCTGGCGGACACCCACAGACGTCCTGTGTGTACTGAACATGATAGACCGCGGTCCACGGATCAGTACATGGAGCCGAACCAGCATGAAGATCAGGACGTTCTGAAGTTTTCAACCGAGGTTCATGATTTTCACCATACTGGCCAGACTGACCGGACTGTCCCACATGCATCCGGATGGGAGCTTTGGCTGGAACCATGGCCAGATGATCGATTTCACTGTACTGGACTTTGTCTTCACCGTCCTGTTTTCCATTTGATGAAGAACAGTCGAGACGGAATCGCATTCGGACGCACGGATCCTGAGTTAGGTCATTGCTATACATTTCTGGACAGTACCACATGTACCGCCCGGATGTCCAGTTTGAGGCTTCATCAATACCCATGTCCAGACGATCGAATTCACCGAACTGGAGCTCATATTTCCCGTACTGATTGGCATTTTAAGAGCAACGGTCGAGACCGATTTGGATTCGGACGAGTGGAACTCAAGATAGGCCGTGACACTTCAAAACTGGCTACTTTGGACTGTCCTGCTTGTGTACTGGCCCAGTCCGCAGGACATGCTTCAGGAAGCAATGAACCTGGACGGAATTTGAAGGGTTTTTCACTAGTCAAAGTGTGATTTCATGCCTTGACCAGATCTGGTCAATTTTATCATTTTCTATGTTTAGATTTCCCACATTTTTCTTTAAGTCTTTTGACTAGAACTTCTATATAATGTAACCATCAGATCTGAATAAGAAAAAAATTTCGTTTTGCTTTCATTCTTTTGAGTTTTTACTCTCTTTGTTCTTTGTTAGAACATTTCTTAGTTTCTTGGTGAGGTTATCTCCAAGTTTCGATCCTTCTTTTGTTGGACCGGTGCGTCACATCCGGCAACGATCGAAGTCTGGTAGTATCTTTGGGCTATTCCGCAACCCTTAGTGTCACCGTTCATACCATCAGTTCTCAATCCTCTCGGATCTGAGTTCATATCAACCTTACCGAAGAGTGATCCTTATTTTGGTTCTAACAAGTGGTATCAGAGCCACTCTTCCGGTATTTTCTATTTCATTCATCTTTCTCATCTTCCATTTTCTTATAAAAACTTCTTCTTCTACCTTTCTTAAATCCGGGCCCCTCATTACCATCCACCATATAAAAAAAAAAAAAGATCTAATCAAAAAAAAGGAAAGAAAGAAAGATCTACATAAACAAAAAAAAATAGAAATCGAAAGTTTCAATTGGGGATTGGTGGTGGAAGAGAAAGCCTGCTGGCTGAGGAGAAATCCAGCCTTTGAGGTGGTTAAAACGGATTTCAAAAATCAAAATTCTCTTATCTTTCTATCTTGAGAAAATTCCCTTGTTTGCTTGGATTTGCCCATTGGGATTCTTTGATTTGTTCTCTTAGAACATTGAGTAGAAACTTGTGTGTGATCACCTAAATCTGAGAGAAACACTTGTGTGGGTGAGGATCAAACACTTGAGAGTGTGAGGTTTTTATCTACTAACTTTTGTGTTGAGATTTTTCAGGTTTATGATGTTTGGTTTGCAAAGGAAAAGTAACAAGGAGAAGCCTCAACGAAATTCTAACTCTCAAACTCCTTTTAAATATCCTTTGAATTATTTTGATGATTTTGTTAGTGTGCAGGAACAGCCAGCTATGAGGAGAAAAACAACCAGAGATGTGGCTGATCCAAAAAGGCAACATTTTCAGTTTGATGTCCAACAATTTTGTGATAACTTTGTGAAGGGTGTGGACAAAGCCCTCAAGGACGTCAGCAAGAGCCAAAAGAAGAGCACATCCACACGTGCCCCAGTAGCTGAGCCATCCTTTTCCATCAGTAAGAAAACCCAAGGTGAATCTGAAAACTGTTTTGAAGAATTTAATGATTTTTCAGATTCTTCACCTATATTTGATGAAACTGATGAAGAACCAATTGGAAGTTTGATGTCTTGTGAAGAAAGTTGTGATCTTCCTTATCTTGAATCTGAGTTTATAAATGATAATGAACAGGCTAATGTAGAACTAACTGTTTTGCAACCGGAGCATCCGAGTAGCCTTGTTTTGTCTCAACAGGTTTTTGAGGAAGAGCCACTGAATTTTCCACATCAGTGCCCGTGTCTTGACATTTGGACATCTTTGGATGAAGTCCCAGAACCTATATTTGATGAGGAGGACGAACCTGATCCAGTCTTTGATGAAGAAGCAACAAGCATCATATCCACCTTTATGGAGAGCCATCTTTGCTTTGATTCCGGCACAACTACTGCTCCTTCATCTCCTGCCCTTTGCTTCATGATCTTCAAGAGCACTTGTTTGTTTTGAGTATCCAGGAAAGACAGGTTCAGCCTCTGAATGAAAACATTGGCCGTGCCCAACAACCTCAGATTTGGAGAAGCTTTGTTGTTCAAACCGGCTACCTTGGTGCCAGCGACAGAGGTTCAGTCCAAGAAGAATATCTCAACATCCCGAAGGTCTTTTGTCTTGAATCCAATTTTACAAGAAAGCCAACTCATCAAGGATTCACTGAGGCTTGGAATCGCATGAAAAGCTTCACGGATGAAGAAGTTATGAATTTTCCAAACCGGAGGTTCTTCAGTCCATCTATCTGCGAGTACCAGATTTCTAAAGGAGATTCATGCCCCAGAAAGAATCGGCCTGAGCCAAAACCGATCCTGCATGAACCAGAGGTGTTTCCTCGGTCATTCTCCTGTCTAAACCAAAAGCACTGTAAGGATCATGAGTTGATTGCCTCTACTCTTCATGAAAATGTTTTGAAACCGAGAATTTCAAAAAGAAAACATATTCTTACTTGGTTGAAAAACGTTTTGCTCAAACCTTTTCATGAATTGATTTCATTGAGCTGTTCTTTGAAAGAGATTTGGTGTAGGAAAAAGCATGAACTAAAATTGCTTAGGCCAAAGAATTCATTTGATTTCGTTCATGATGATAATTTTTCAAATTTTGCATTGTCTCTTTCTTTCCATAACAGTTTCTCACCTTGGCCTGATTTTGAGATTGATAAATCAATTTTTGGCAACCAGCTTACTTGCTTAATGCTTTCCCACGTCCTTGATGATTATCCTAAGGGCTTGGATCCTGATTTTGATGTCTTAAGGATAGAGAAACCCTTTGATTATTTCTTTGGCAGATTTGATGTGGTTTCTCTAGTAGCTTTGAATAAACAGGAAAAGCATGATCAGTTTCTAAGGAGAGGAAGCACCAATGGACGCCAAAGTACTTGGAATTCCTTGATAAAAATGACTTCAAAACTCCAAGGAAGTTTCTGTCCATTCTATTCATTTACTGAATTTCCCTTGAATTTTAATTCCTTTGTATCTGATTTATCTCTTTTTAATATAGGTACATTGGATTTGAGGACAAATCCTTTTGAAGAAAGAGGGAATGATAGACCGCGGTCCACGGATCAGTACATGGAGCCGAACCAGCATGAAGATCAGGACGTTCTGAAGTTTTCAACCGAGGTTCATGATTTTCACCATACTGGCCAGACTGACCGGACTGTCCCACATGCATCCGGATGGGAGCTTTGGCTGGAACCATGGCCAGATGATCGATTTCACTGTACTGGACTTTGTCTTCACCGTCCTGTTTTCCATTTGATGAAGAACAGTCGAGACGGAATCGCGCATTCGGACGCACGGATCCTGAGTTAGGTCATTGCTATACATTTCTGGACAGTACCACATGTACCGCCCGGATGTCCAGTTTGAGGCTTCATCAATACCCATGTCCAGACGATCGAATTCACCGAACTGGAGCTCATATTTCCCGTACTGATTGGCATTTTAAGAGCAACGGTCGAGACCGATTTGGATTCGGACGAGTGGAACTCAAGATATGCCGTGACACTTCAAAACTGGCTACTTTGGACTGTCCTGCTTGTGTACTGGCCCAGTCCGCAGGACATGCTTCAGGAAGCAATGAACCTGGACGGAATTTGAAGGGTTTTTCACTAGTCAAAGTGTGATTTCGTGCCTTGACCAGATCTGGTCAATTTTATCATTTTCTATGTTTAGATTTCCCACATTTTTCTTTAAGTCTTTTGACTAGAACTTCTATATAATGTAACCATCAGATCTGAATAAGAAAAAAATTTCGTTTTGCTTTCATTCTTTTGAGTTTTTACTCTCTTTGTTCTTTGTTAGAACATTTCTTAGTTTCTTGGTGAGGTTATCTCCAAGTTTCGATCCTTCTTTTGTTGGACCGGTGCGTCACATCCGGCAACGATCGAAGTCTGGTAGTATCTTTGGGCTATTCCGCAACCCTTAGTGTCACCGTTCATACCATCAGTTCTCAATCCTCTCGGATCTGAGTTCATATCAACCTTACCGAAAGAGTGATCCTTATTTTGGTTCTATCAGAACAGACAGCCCACGTGGGCCAAAATCACCCGAACAGTCCACGGGAAGGGCCAGCGTGCTGAGTCCAAGGACCAACGTGCTGATATGTGTATTGATGGACAGCCACGGACGTCCTATGTGTGCTGACGGACACAGACGGACACACACGGACAGCCACGGACGTCCTGTGTGTGCTGGCGGACACCCACGGATGTCCTGTGTGTACTGAATAGACAGCCCACGTGGGCCAAAATAACCCAAACAGTCCACGGGAAGGGTCAGCGTGCTGAGTCCAAGGACCAACGTGCTGATATGTGTACTGATGGACAGCCACGGACGTCCTGTGTGTGCTGACGGACACACACGGACAGCCACGTACGTCCTGTGTATGCTGAAGGACAGCCGTGGATGTCCTGTGTGTGCTGACGGACACACAGACGTCCTGTGTGTACTGAACAGACCGCCCACGTGGGCCAAAATCACCCGAACAGTCCACAGGAAGGGCCACCGTGCTGAGTCCAAGGACCAGCGTGCTGATATGTGTACTGATGGACAGCCTTGGACATCCTGTGTGTGGTGACGGACACACACGGACGTCCTGTGTGTGCTGACGGACACACACGGACGTCCTGTGTGTGCTGACGGACACCCACGGACGTCTTGTGTCTACTGAACAGACAGTCCACATGGGCCAAAATCACCCGAACAGTCCACGGGAAGGGCCAGCGTGCTGAGTCCAAGGACCAGCGTGCTGATATGTGTACTGATGGACAGCCTTGGACGTCTTGTGTGTGGTGACGGACACACACGGACAGCCACAGACGTTCTGTGTGTGCTGACGGACAGCCACAAACGTCCTGTGTGTGCATGCAGACACCCACGGATGTCCTGTGTGTACTGAACAGACAGCTCACGTTGGCCAAAATCACCCAAACAGTCCACGGGAAGGGCCTGCATGCTGAGTCAAAGGACCAGCGTGCTGATATGTGTACTGATGGACAGCCACGGACGGCCTTTGTGTGCTGACGGACACACACAGACACACACGGACACACACGGACAGCCACAGACGTCTTGTGTGTGCTGACGGACAGACACAGACACCCACAGACGTCCTGTGTGTGCTGGCGTTCACCCACGGACGTCCTGTGTGTATTGAACAGACAACCCGCGTGGGCCATAAACACCCGAACAGTTCACGGGAAGGGTCAGCGTGCTGAGTCCAAGGACCAACGTGCTGATATGTGTACTGATTGACAGCCACGGACGTCCTGTGTGTGCTGACGGACACACATGTACAGCCACGGACGTCCTGTGTGTGGTGACGGACAGACACAGACGTCCTGTGTGTGCTGACAGACACCCACGGACGTCCTGTGTGTACTAAACAGACAGCCCACGTGGGCCAAAATCACCCGAACAGTCCATGGGAAGGGCCAGCGTGCTGAGTCCAAGGATCAGCGTGCTGATATGTGTACTGATGGACAGCCACAGACATCCTGTGTGTGTGCTTACGGACACACACGGACACACACGGATACACACAGACAGCCACGGACGTCCTACGTGTACTGACGGACAGGCACAGACAGCCACAAACATCCTGTGTGTGCTGGTGGACACCAACGGACGTCCTGTGTGTACTGAACAGACAGCCCACGTGGGCCAAAATCACCCAAACAGTCCACGGGAAGGGCCAGCGTGCTGAGTCCAAGGACCAACGTGCTGTATGTGTACTGATGGACAGCCACGGACGTCCTGTGAGTGCTGATGGACACACACGGACAGCCACAGACGTCCTGTGTGTGCTGACGGACACCCACGGATGTTTGTGTGTACTGAACAGACAGCCCACGTGGGCCAAAATCACCCGAACAGTCCATGGGAAGGGACAGCATGCTGAGTCCAAGGATCAGCGTGCTGATATGTGTACTGATGGACAGCCACAGATGTCCTGTGCGTGTGCTGACGGACACACACAGACAGCCACAGACGTCCTGTGTGTGCTGACGGACACACATGGACGTCCTGTGTGTGCTGACGGACACCCACAGATGTTTGTGTGTGCTGACGGACACACACGGCCACACACAGACAGCCACGAACGTCTTGTGAGTGATGACGGACAGCCACGGACGTCCTGTGTGTGCTGGTGGACACCCACGGACGTCATGTGTGTACTGAACAGACAGCCCAAGTGGGCCAAAATCACCCAAACAGTCCACGGGAAGGGCCAGCATGCTGAGTCCAAGGACCAACGTGCTGATATGTGTACAGATGGACAGCCACGGACGGCCTGTGTGTGTTGACGGACACACACAGACACACACGGACAGCCACATACGTCCTGTGTGTGCTGACGGACAGACACATACGTCCTGCATGTACTGACGAACAGGCACAGACAGCCACGAACATCCTGTGTGTGCTGGCGGACACCCACAGACGTCCTGTGTGTACTGAACAGACAGCCCATGTGGGCCAAAATCACCCGAACAGTCCACGGGAAGGGCCAGTGTGCTGAGTCCAAGGACCAACGTGCTGATATGTGTATTGATGGACAGCCACGGACGTCCTATGTGTGCTGACGGACACAGTCGGACACAGACGGACACACACGGACAGCCACAGACGTCCTGTGTGTGCTGGCGGACACCCACGGACGTCCTGTGTGTACTGAATAGACAGCCCTTGTGGGCCAAAATCACCCAAACAGTCCACGGGAAGGGCCAGTGTGCTGAGTCCATGGACCAACGTGCTGATATGTGTACCGATGGACATCCACGGAAGTCTTGTGTGTGCTGATGGACACAGACGGACACACACGGACACACACGGACAGCCACAAACGTCCTGTGTGTGCTGGCGGACACCCACAGACGTCCTTTGTGTATTGAACAGACATCCACGGAAGTCTTGTGTGTGTACTGATGGACAGCCACGGACGTCCTGTGTGTGCTGACGGACACACACGGACAGCCACATACGTCCTGTGTATGCTGAAGGACAGCCGCGGACGCCCTGTGTGTGCTGACGGACACACAGACGTCCTGTGTGTACTGAACAGACCACCCACGTGGGCCAAAACCCGAACAGTCCACAGGAAGGGCCAGCGTGCTGAGTCCAAGGATCAGCGTGCTGATATGTATACTGAAGGACAGCCACAGACGTCATGTGTGTGCTGACAGAAACACACGGACACACACGAACAGCCATAGATGACATGTGTGTGCTGGCGGACACCCACAGACATCCTCTGTGTACTGAACAGACAGCCCACGTGGGCCAAAATCACCCGAACAGTCCACAGGAAGGGTCAGCGTGCTGAGTCCAAGGACCAACGTGCTGATATGTGTACAGATGGACTGCCACGGACGTCATGTGTGTGCTGACGGACACACACGGACAGCCACAGACGTCCTGTGTGTTCTGACGGACACACACGGACGTCCTGTGTGTGCTGACGGACACACACGGACGTCCTGTGTGTGCTGATGGACACCCACGGACGTCCTATGTCTACTGAACAGACAGCCCACATGGGCCAAAATCACCCGAACAGTCCACAGGAAGGGCCAGCGTGCTGAGTCCAAGGACCAGCGTGCTGATATGTGTACTGATGGACAGCCTTGGACGTCCTGTGTGTGGTGACGGACACACACGGACAGCCACAGACGTTCTGTGTGTGCTGACGGACAGCCACGGACGTCCTGTGTGTGCTGGCAGACACCCACGGACGTCTTGTGTGTACTGAACAGACAGCCCACGTTGGCCAAAATAACCCAAACAGTCCACGGGAAGGGCCTGCGTGCTGAGTCCAAGGACCAATGTGCTGATATATGTATTGATGGACAGCCACAGACGTCCTATGTGTGCTGACGGACACAGTCGGACACAGACGGACACACACGGACAGCCACGGACGTCCTGTGTGTGCTGGCGGACACCCACGGACGTCCTGTGTGTACTGAATAGACAGCCCACGTGGGCCAAAATCACCCAAACAGTCCACGGGAAGGGCCAGCGTGCTGAGTCCATGGACCAACGTGCTGATATGTGTACCGATGGACATCCATGGAAGTCTTGTGTGTGCTGATGGACACAGACGGACACACACGGACAGCCACAAACGTCCTGTGTGTGCTGACGGACACCCACAGACGTCCTTTGTGTATTGAACAGACAGCCCATGTGGGCCAAAATCACCCAAACAGTCCACGGGAAGGGTCAGCGTGCTGAGTCCAAGGACCAACGTGCAGATATGTGTACTGATGGACAGCCACGGACGTCCTGTGTGTGCTGACGGACACACACGGACACACACGGACAGCCACGTACGTCATGTGTATGCTGAAGGACAGCCGCGGACGTCCTGTGTGTGCTGACGGACACACAGACGTCCTGTGTGTACTGAACAGACCGCCCACGTGGGCCAAAATCACCCGAACAGTCCACAGGAAGGGCCAGCGTGCTGAGTCCAAGGACCAGCGTGCTGATATGTATACTGATGGACAGCCACAGACGTCATGTGTGTACTGACAGACACACACGGACACACACGAACAGCCACAGATGACCTGTGTGTGCTGGCGGACACCCACGGACATCCTCTGTGTACAGAACAGACAGCCCACGTGGGCCAAAATCACCCGAACAGTCCACAGGAAGGGTCAGCGTGCTGAGTCCAAGGACCAACGTGCTGATATGTGTACAGATGGACTGCCACGGACGTCCTGTGTGTGCTGACGGACACACACGGACAGCCACAGACGTCCTGTGTGTTCTGATGGACACACACGGACGTCCTGTGTGTGCTGACGGACACACACGGACGTCCTGTGTGTGCTGACGGACACCCACAGACGTCCTGTGTCTACTGAACAGACAGCCCACATGGGCCAAAATCACCCGAACAGTCCACGGGAAGGGCCAGCGTGCTGAGTCCAAGGACCAGCGTGCTGATATGTGCACTGATGGACAGCCTTGGACGTCCTGTGTGTGGTGACGGACACACACGGACAGCCACAGACGTTCTGTGTGTGCTGACGGACAGCCACGGACGTCCTGTGTGTGCTGGTAGACACCCACGGACGTCCTGTGTGTACTGAACAGACAGCCCACGTTGGCCAAAATAACCCAAACAGTCCACGGGAAGGGCCTGCGTGCTGAGTCAAAGGACCAGCATGCTGATATGTGTACTGATGGACAGCCACGGACGGCCTTTGTGTGCTGACGGACACACACAGACACACACGGACACACACGGACAGCCACAGACGTCCTGTGTGTGCTGGCGTTCACCCAGGGACGTCCTGTGTGTACTGAACAGACAGCCCGCGTGGGCCAAAATCACCCGAACAGTCCATGGGAAGGGTCAGCGTGCTGAGTCCAAGGACCAACGTGCTGATATGTGTACTGATAGACAGCCACGGACGTCCTGTGTGTGCTGACGGACACACACGGACACACATGGACAGCCACGGACGTCCGCAGTGTGGTGACGGACACACACGGACGTCCTGTGTGTGCTGACTGACACCCACGGATGTCCTGTGTGTACTGAACAGACAGCCCACGTGGGCCAAATACACCCGAACAGTCCATGGGAAGGGCCAGCATGCTGAGTCCAAGGATCAGCGTGCTGATATGTGTACTGATGGACAGCCACAGATGTCCTGTGTGTGTGCTGACGGACACACACGGACACACACACAGACAGCCACAGACGTCCTGCATGTACTGACGGACAGGCACGGACAGCCACGAACGTCCTGTGTGTGCTGGTGGACACCAACGGACGTCCTGTGTGTACTGAACAGACAGCCCACGTGGGCCAAAATCACCCAAACAGTCCACAGGAAAGGCCAGCGTGCTGAGTCCAAGGACCAACGTGCTGATATGTGTACTGATGGACAGCCACGGACGTCCTGTGTGTGCTGACGGACAGACACGGACAGCCACAGATGTCTTGTGTGTGCTGACGGACACACATGGACGTTCTGTGTGTGCTGACGGACACCCACGTATGTTTGTGTGTGCTGACGGACACACACGGACACACACGGACACACACGGAGACACACGGACACACACAGATAGCCACGAACGTCCTGTGTGTGATGACGGACAGCCACGGACGTCCTGTGTGTGCTGGTGGACACCCACGGACGTCATGTGTGTACTGAACAGACAGCCCAAGTGGGCCAAAATCACCCAAACAGTCCACGGGAAGGGCCAGCATGCTTAGTCCAAGGACCAACGTGCTGATATGTGTACTGATGGACAGCCACGGACGGCCTGTGTGTGTTGACGGACACACACGGACACACACAGAGAGCCACATACGTCCTGTGTGTGCTGACGGACAGACACGAACGTCCTGTGTGTGCTGACGGACACACACAAACGTCTTGTGTGTGCTGACGGACACTTACAGACGTCCTGTGTGTACTGAACAGACAGCTCACGTGGGCCAAAATCACCCGAACAGTCCACATGAAGGGCCAGCGTGCTGAGTCCAAGGACCAACGTGCTGATATGTGTACTGATGGACAGCCACAGACGTCCTATGTGTGCTGGCGGACACCCACGGACGTCCTGTGTGTACTAACAGACGGCCCACATGGGCCAGAATCACTCGAACAGTCCACGGGAAGGGCCAGTGTGCTGAGTTCAAGGATCAAGGTGCTGATATGTGTACTGATGGACAGCCACGAACGTCTTGTGTGTGCTGACGGACACAGTCAGACACAGACGGACACAGTCGGACAGCCACAGATGTTCTTTGTGTGCTGGCGGACACCCACGGATGTCCTGTGTGTACGGAACAGACAGCCCACGTGGGCCAAAATCACCCGAACAGTCCCCGAGAAGGGTCAGCGTGCTGAGTCCAAGGACCAACGTGCTGATATGTGTACAGATGGACAGCCAAGGACGTCCTGTGTGTGCTGACGGCCACACACGGACAGCCACAGACGTCATGTGTGTGCTGACGGACATACACAAACGTCCTGTGTGTGCTGACGGACACACACGGACGTCCTGTGTGTGCTGACGAACACCCACGGACGTCCTGTGTGTACTGAACAGACAGCCCACGTGGGCCAAAATCACCCGAACAGTCCACGGGATGGGCCAGCGTGCTGAGTCCAAAGACCAGCGTGCTGATATGTGTACTGATGGACAGCCATGGACGTCGTGTGTGCGGTGACAGACAAACACGGACAGCCACGTACGTCCTGTGTGTGCTGACGGACAGCCACGGACGTCATGTGTGTGCTGGCAGACACACACGGACGTCCTGTGTGTACTGAACAGACAGCCCACGTTGGCCAAAATTACCCAAACAGTCCACGGGAAGGGCCTGCCAGTAGTCATATGCTTGTCTCAAATATTAAGCCATGCATGTGTAAGTATGAACGAATTCAGACTGTGAAACTGCGCATGGCTCATTAAATCAGTTATAGTCTGTTTGATGGTAACTACTACTCGGATAACCGTAGTAATTCTAGAGCTAATACATGCAACAAACCCCGACTTTTGGAAGGGATGCATTTATTAGATAAAAGGTCGACGCGAGCTTTGCCCATTGTTCTGATGATTCATGATAACTCGACGGATCGCATGGCCTTAGTGATGATGTTGTTGTTAGTGTTGTAGAGTTAGAGTGTGATGCCATATAGCTTGTGTGTAACCCACCAAGGAGTTAGTGTTTCCTCAACCGCGTACCCAGTAGGTTTAAGGAAACCCCTTATTCGCTGGATCGAGAACACTCAGAGAGACGGGGTCATGGCCTATGGTTGAGTGGTTGCCCGACGGGGTAGTGACCGGCAGTGACCCGAACGTACTGTGGGCCGTAACCGTCGTGTGAAAACCGGCAGTGGCCCGAACGTACTGGGGCTGTCGTGCGGTGACCCGAATGTATTGTGGGCCACGTTCGATTGAAAGTTCCTTCTTCTGGCCTTTGTGGTAGGGAGATAGGATATTCCCGAGGATAGAGGAGGAACACTAAGTCACAAAGGGCCCTAGTTATAGTGTAGTTACTGTAGAGGGTTGTTGAACCCTAGATTGAGTTGAGTTTGAGGTTAAGTGGTTAGCTAGTTATTAGCGGTTATAATTTCATATCGTTAGTTATATAGTTATTTTTATCTGCTGCGTATTTCTTATATTGGTTATCCATTGAATTGGATTGATTTGTTGTTAGGTGAACCTCTCGCTTTAGATTGTTTGGGGTGGGATAGAGAGGGGTTGTATTTGTTAGTTCGGGATCATAATTCACTGAGTAACATTAGGTTACTCATCCAACTCCGTTGTCCTTTTTGCAGGTAGCTTAGGTAAGGATGATCGGATAACAGGGTGTTGGACGTTAGGACCGCCGATGTTGATTTTCATGCCTTTTGTAAACGGTATTGTGGATTTATGTTTAGTTGACTCGTTTTGGCATTAGGCCGGGACCGGTCTCGAATTATATCAATGTATGGATATTTCTCGAATCAATAAAGTAATTGATTTATATGCGCTTCATGAGTGTAAGACCCGTTCCTGGTCTCTCGACCCAACTGGATACGAATGCTTACTTATTAATTTCTTTGCTTGTCTGATTCATTCTAAGTCTTTTCTTTACTAAGTCATATTCGAATATGAGGTTCATAAACAAAGGGATAGATGGCACAGCGGAATAATAATGTATAAACTTTGTATTACTTAGAAACATGAGATTCAATACACAACTTCTTAACAGTCTCATTAACAATCACTAGTTCATCCCTGGCATCATCTAACCACACGTTACACAGCCTCTCACTGACCGAGCCTTCACGGCTCCTTGGCTTGACCAGAACCATCCTTAGTTCCTGAAACCACAACCAGATAAGCATTAATCATAACCGAGAATAGAACGAATTGATTCTACAATGCTTGGCTTGGTTCCTAGAACTTAGATAAACCTCAGTCAACATAATCATAAAACGTATGAACCTACCTACCGTATCCTAAGTCATTCAACCAACCACCCCTTGACTTAGAATCAGATAGACAGTCCAGAATAGATAAACAGAACACACGAACAGATCCAGATCGTCCCCAAAGACCAATCCGTCTAACCGGATAGAATCTAGGTGCGACCGGCCAATGGAGTCAGGCTCAATGGCCCCACGGACTCCCTTACCTGATCCGGCCTTAGACCTGAATCCAATCGGCCGAGTAAGCCTCAAGCCTAATCCGTAAGGCTTAGCAACCGGTCAGACCTTGCGACTCTACCTTGGCTTAGACAAACCGTGACCTTGTCTTAACTAGACAAGCCATAAGCTGATCCATAAGGATCGGTCCTAACCTGTCCCGAAAGACACCGTTGGGAACATGTACCCTTTGGCCATTCGTGCCTCTTGGACACTCATGACTCTTGACAACTCATGCCCTTTGGGTCATTCCCAACCGTTCGTCCTAACCGCCCAGTCTTGGTGCGATCGGATCATCCCACTAACCGACCCGTGTCTAGGCTAACGGTTTGATTATGTCCGGACAAAGTCTAGGGACGTGTCCCTTGGACTCAACCAACACAACCTTTTGTGTTTAACCAGAGAGAAGAGAAGAGAAACGAATTGAAACATATAAGGAGAGCCGGATGGGACTTAGGAACCGAGCAGAGCCGCGGTGCGGTCGCATGGACCGTCTGTTCGGTCTGATGGAGCCACGGCCCATCACATACCTTGTGAACCACGTCTGGGTTCTCCATGGTCTTCTCCTTGTCTTGATCTCCCATTCTTGACCAGAGTTAGTTCTCAAACGATCAGAGTCGCCGGAACACAACACCACCACGATCAAAGTCGCCGGAACACAACACCACCACCACAACCACCACAACCCAACAGCCCATGGCCTCATGGCCGGACTTCACAGCCCGCCACTGACCCGGACCCGGACCATCGGCCTAAAGCCCAGACAGTCCGTCTAGCTGAGATGAGCTGACTCTCAGCTGCCTCAGCTGAGTGAGCTAGTAGTCCAGCTAGTGGAGCTGACTTAGTAGGGACTGAGCTGGAGTGAACTGAACCTAGCTTCATTGAGCTGGCCGAGCTACTCGTTCACTTCGTCCAATTACCGTCTTACTCGTCCTAGCTAACTCTTAGCTTGTATAAGGTTAAGTCTAAGTTTCCTTATGTCCTTAACCTACTTTCTCGACCATGGAATGCTTGCCTTGATGTCCAAAAACTGGCTTGCACGTTTCCTCGAACCATGGCCGTCCCAACAATCCTATTCAGGATTGGGGGCGTGACAAGTCTCCCCCCCCTTGGGATGGATTCGTCCTCGAATCCGAACCAAATGCTTCCTTGGGATGGATTCGGTTTCCCAAGTGATTATATCCTGACCATTACAGTCCCAGACCACCTTAACCATCTAGACCGTCTTCTTCCTTGTTGCTTTTTCCATCCTATCTATGATTCGAACTGGCCTCGTTTCCAAGGTTAGGTTCTTACCAAGATCGTCTGGAATGGCAGGAAGAGCGATGTCTTGGTCCGTCAAACATTTCCAAAGTTGGGAGACGTGGAACACATTATGAAATGCGTCCATCTTGGCCAGCAAGTCCAACTTGTAGGCCACCATCCCAACTCTTTCAATGACCTTGAACGGCCCCAAGTATCTCGGATCTAACTTCCGTCTTCCGGAAATCCGGACTCGTCCTTTGAAGGTAATCATTTTAAGATACACCAAGTCCCCTACTTGAAACTCGAGATCTTTCCTTCTTCGATCTGCATAGTTCTTTTGGCGGTCTTGTGCCTGTCTCATCTTGTCCCTCAAGAACTTGATCTTTTCGGTTGTCTCTTCGACAATCTCCGGACCAATCATGCTGCGTTCCCCAACTTGGGTCCAGCATAAGGGTGTCCTGCATGGACGCCCATACAGAGCTTCGTATGGCGACATGCCAATTCTACTATGTAAGCTATTGTTGTAAGCAAATTCTACCAGAGTAGATGTTTCTCCCAGGAATCACCCCAGTCTAGAACACATGCTCGCAACATATCTTCCAATGTCTGGATCGGTCGTTCAGACTGTCCATCAGTGTGTGGGTGATAGGCTGTACTCATGTTCACTCTTGTTCCTAAAGCCTTTTGGAAAGCCCTCCAGAAGTAAGATGTGAACCTTGAATCCCTATCTGAAACTATGCTTGCCGGCACACCATGTAGTCGGACGATCTCATCAATGTACTTACGTACAATCTGATCTACCCCATCCGACTTTTTGATAGCCAGGAAGTGTGCTGATTTGGTCAAGCGATCAACCACAACCCAAACCGCATCTTTCTTACTCCTCGTGGTAGGGAACCTAGTCACAAAGTCCATTGTGATGTGATCCCATTTCCATTCCGGAATAGGCAAGCTTTGCAATAACCCACTAGGCACTTGATGTTCTGCTTTGATGAGTTGGCAAGTGGAACACTTGGCCACCCACTCCGCGACATCTGCCTTCATACGGATCCAATGATAGAACTTCTTAAGGTTCTGGTACATCTTGGTCGCACCAGGATGAACCGAGAATCTGGACTTATGAGCCTCCCTCATAATCTCTTCCTTTAGACTTCTATCATTAGGAACACTGATCCGACCGTTTACTAGGATGGTACCATCCTTTGCAGTTTGGTACTCCGTCCTATCATTCTGAGCAACCTTGTTCAGGTTCTCGTCATGACCTTGAGCCAACCAAATTCGGGTAAGCAGGTCGGCCTGATTGACCGCCTCTAATCCGAGTGGTTCAGACTCTTTGGTTGATGCGTTCAACCGTAGGGCACGAACCGTACCATCCAGGTCGTCCGCTTCTCGTTCGGCTGATACGTCGGCCCTTCTCCGGCTCAAGGAATCTGCGACCAGATTAGCCTTTCCCGGATGATAGGTGATATCCAGATCGTAATCAGCTACAAACTCCATCCACCTTCTCTGCCTTAAGTTTAACTCAGGCTGGGTGAATATATACTTAAGACTCTTATGGTCCGTAAGTATCTGAACCTTGGCACCATACAAGTACGATCGCCAAATCTTTAAGGCGAACACTACCGCAGCCATTTCAAGGTCATGGGTGGGGTAGTTTCCCTCATGTTTTCTCAACTGCCTTGATGCATAGGCGATGACCTTCCCATTCTGGGTTAATACGCAACCTAGTCCTATTATGGACGCGTCCGTATAAACCACATAGGGTTGGTCGGCCTCTGGAAGAACCAAAATGGGTGCGCTAGTCAGCATGTCCTTAAGCGCGGAAAAACATTTCCCACACTCCTTAGACCATGTGAACTTAACGTCCTTCCCGGTCAATCGTGTCATAGGCTGAGCCAAGCTTGCGAATCCTTACACAAACTTTCTATAATAACCTGCCAGCCCTAGGAAGCTTCTGACTTCCGTGGCACTGCGTGGTCGAGGCCAATCCTTGATTGCCCTGATCTTCTCTGGATCCACCGAGACGCCCTCACCGGACACAATGTGGCCGAGAAACCCAATGCTCTTCTGCCAAAAACTGCATTTACTGAGTTTTGCATAGAGCTTGTGTTCCCGTAATCGTTCCAGCACGGCTCTCAGGTGTTTCCGATGAGATTCCTCATCCTTGGAGTAAATCAGGATATCATCAATGAAGATGATCACTGATTCGTCCAGGAAGTCTCGGAACACGCTGTTCATCATTTTCATGAATGCAGCAGGCGCATTGGTCAGACCGAATGGCATAACCACGAACTCGTAGTGGCCGTACCTGGTCCAGAATGCTGTCTTTCTAATATCATTTGGCTCTATAGGGATCTGATGATACCCTGAGGCCAAATCAATCATAGAAAACCACTTGGCTCCTTTGAGTTGATCCAACAACTCGTCTATTCTGGGCAACGGGTACTTGTTCTTCACAGTAACCCTGTTCAACCCTCGATAGTCATTACACAGACGCATGCTACCATCCTTCTTTTTCACAAAGAGGACTGGTGCACCCCAAGGAGAGCTACTTGGACGTATGAACCCCTTGTCCAGCAATTCTTCTAATTGCTTCTTTAGCTCGGCCATCTCGGCCGGAGCCATTCGATACGGACTCTTGGACAGCGGAGCTGTCCCTGGTTCTAGTTCAATCGTAAATGGATCCGACCTATCAGGGGGGGACACCCTGTAGCGAACGGAACACATCTGGGAACTCAGACACCAACGGATCCTCAAATAGATCTTTCTGATCATCAGACCTGCCGTGCTCCATAGTGGTAATTGTGGTCAAATATGCTTCACAACCCTGTCTAAGCATCCGTTCTGCTCGGATTGCTGACACCACTACTCTATCCAGAGCCGGACTCATATTCAGACTTTGGTACTGGATCGGGTGAGGTCCAGTCTCCAACCGTACACATCCTCTGTGGCAGTCGAGAGTGGCCCGATACATTCCCAACCAATCCATGCCTAGGATCTCATCGTGATTCTGTAGGCGCAACACATTCAGATCTACAGGCAGATTTTTCTCCTGGATCATTACCAGGATATTAGTCATGAGCCCTAGCGAGTGCATGATTTGCCCACCGGCCGCCCTCACTAGTCTCGAATTATCCCCAGAACAGAGGCAGAACAGACCCTTTCCGACCAGTTCCGGGCTCACAAAACTATATGTGTAGCCCCTGTGTCGAAAAGTACGTGGGTTTCAACACCACCAATCATGAGGGTCCCTATAAGAGACCCACATCAGAATCCCCTAGCCACTCTAGGTTCCAGACCAAGCATTCTATTGAATGTAAACGGATAAATTCAGAAATTACCAGAGATCGAATCAAACGATCCAGAAACGCCGTCGTCTCGGGACAGCTCATACACCCTTGGTGTTGTGGTCGACCTGCTCTGGGTCGACTTTCCTGTGTCTCCGCGACCCTTTCCTTGTCCTCCTTGCCGGTTAGGGCATTCACTTTGGAAGTGTCCGCTTTGGCAGCAATGGAAACAAGTCCGAGAGCCGCTGCCACTGGATTGGCCCTGAGTCCGGCTTGGTCGAGTGCAATCTCGGATGGAATGATCCAAGCTGCCACATCTCACACAAGCTCCCATGGCTTTCTAGCATTCACCTGGATGGTTCTTACCACACTTGGGACATTCAGGTCGTCCACTAGAGGCCTTGCCTCCGTCAACCTGGTCCCACTTCCTCTTTCGGTCGTTAGTCTTACCCGTCGGGACAGACTGCGACTTCGTCTTAAGCTTGGCTTCTTCGGCCAAGTTAGACTCCAAAAGAGCTACACGTTCAACCAACTCTCCGACGGTGCTGAAGGTGCGGATCGAACAGTGGGTTCTCAGCTCGGGCCTTAAGCCTCGAATGAACCGACGAACCTGGACTGTCTCGTCCTCAAGTTCCCTTCCAACAAACCGTCGGAGCAGGTTGAACTCCTCTTCGTACTCACGTACGGCCCTGTGGCCTTGGGTAAGGTCTAGGAATCTTCCTTCCAGACGGTCCCAAGCCTCTGCAGGAAAGTATTTGCGGTTGAATTCATCTTCAAAATCTGCAAAACTCTGGAGACTTCCATTGGTGCGCTTGTTCACAGCCAGCCACCAATTATGCGCGTCCCCTTCCAGGAAGTGAACCGCAATGTCTCTCTTGTAATCCTCGGGACAACGAGTTGAGCTGAAGTTTCGGACTAGCCTACTCCTCCACTCGTTTGCCTCAATAGGATCGGCGCTTCCTGAGAAATGGTTCGTCCCTAGACGGGAGATGTGCTGAAGCAAGTTCAGATAGTCCACCTTTTTCCCGGTCCTTTCTGGTGGAACAATCTCGATCACCTTGACCGTTTCCACAACTGGACCATTGGTGTTGGGGGCGGTCGTAGCCACAGGCGTAGCTTGGCCAACCGAGGAGTTCACTAATGGCGTGAGTTGAACCCTAGATTGAGTCACAAAGGGCCCTAGTTATAGTGTAGTTACTGTAGAGGGTTGTTGAACCCTAGATTGAGTTGAGTTTGAGGTTAAGTGGTTAGCTAGTTATTAGCGGTTATAATTTCATATCGTTAGTTATATAGTTATTATTATCTGCTGCGTATTTCTGATATTGGTTATCTATTGAATTTGATTGATTTGTTGTTAGTTGAACCTCTCGCTTTAGATTGTTCGGGGTGGGATAGCGAGGGGTTGTATTTGTTAGTTTGGGATCATAATTCACTGAGTAACATTAGGTTACTCATCCAACTCCGTTGTCCTTTTTGCAGGTAGCTTAGGTAAGGATGATCGGATAACAGGGTGTTGGACGTTAGGACCGCCTATGTAGATTTTCATGCCTTTTGTAAATGGTATAGTGGATTTGTGTTTAGTTGACTCGTTTTGGCATTAGGCAGGGACCGGTCTTGAATTATATCAATGTATGGATATTTCTCGAATCAATAAAGTCATTGTTTTATATGCGCTTCATGAGTGTAAGACCCGTTCCTGGTCTCTCGACCCAACTGGATACGAATGCTTACTTATTAATTTCTTTGCTTGGCTGATTCATTCTAAGTCTTTTCTTTACTAAGTCATATTCGAATGTGAGGTTCATAAACAAAGGGATAGATTGCACAGCGGAATAATAATGTATAAACTTTGTATTACTTAGAAACATGAGATTCAATACACAACTTCTTAACAGTCTCATAGACAATCACTAGTTCATCCCTAGCATCATCTAACCACACGTTACACAGCCTCTCACTGACCAAGCCTTCACGGCTCCTTGGCTTGACCAGAACCATCCTTGGTTCCTGAAACCACAACCAGATAAGCATTAATCATAACCAAGAATAGAACGGATTGATTCTACAATGCTTGGCTTGGTTCCTAGAACTTAGATAAACCTCAGTCAACATAATCATAAAGCGTATGAACCTACCTACCGTATCCTAAGTCATTCAACCAACCACCCCTTGACTTAGAATCAGATAGATAGTCCAGAATAGATAAATAGAACACACGAACAGATCCGGATCGTCCCCAAAGACCAATCCGTCTAACCGGATAGAATCTAGGTGCGACCGGCCAATGGAGTCCGGCTCAATGGCCCAACGGACTCCCTTACCTGATCCGGCCTTAGGCCTGGATCCAATCGGCCGAGTAAGCCTCAAGCCTAATCCGGAAGGCTTAGCAACCGGTCAGACCTTGCGACTCTACCTTGGCTTAGACAAACCGTGACCTTGTCTTAACTAGACAAGCCATAAGCTGATCCATAAGGATCGGTCCTAACCTGTCCCGAAAGACACCGTTTGGAACATGTACCCTTTGGCCATTCGTGCCTCTTGGACACTCATGACTCTTGACA
>NW_022610450.1:0-40761 GCF_000309985.2 Brassica rapa
GGGCTGTCTGTTCAGTACACACAGGACGTCTGTGGTGTCCGTCAGCACACACAGGACGTCCGTGGCTGTCCATCAGTACACATATCAGCACGTTGGTCCTTGGACTCCGCACGTTGAACCTTCCCGTGTACTGTTCGGGTGATTTTTGGCCCACGTGGGCTGTCTGGTCATACACACAAGACGTCTGTGGGTGTCGGCCAGCCACACAGGTCTGGGCTGTACGTGTGTGTCCGTGTGCGTCCGTCTGTGTCCGTCAACACACATAGGACGTCTGTGGCGGTCCATCGTACACATATCAGCACGTTGGTCCGTGACTCAGCACGTTGGTCCTTGGACTCAGCACGCTGGCCCTTCACGTGGACTGTTTGGTGATTTTGGCCCACGTGGGCTGTCTGTTTCTGTACACACAGGACGTCTGGGTGTCCGTTCAGCACACACAAGACGTTCGTGGCTGTGCGTGTGTGTCCGTGTGTGTCTGTCAGCACACACATGACGTCTGTGGCTGTCCGTCAGTACACATATCAGCACGTTGTGTAAGACCTGAACCCTGGCCTTTCGACCTGATGGAGTCCGCAGGTTTACTTATTAATATCTTTGCTTGTTTGATCCATTTTAAGTCTTTTATTTACTAAGTCATATTCGAATATGAGGTTCATAAACAAAGGAACAGATTGCACAGCGGAATAATAATGTGTTAACTTGTATTACTTAGAAACATGAGATTCAATACACAACTTCTTAACAGTCTCATAGACTATCACTAGTTCATCCCTAGCATCATCTAACCACACGTTACACAGCCTCTCACTGACCGAGCCTTCACGGCTCCTTGGCTTGACCTGATCCATCCTTAGTTCCTGAAACCACAACCAGATAAGCATTAATCATAACCGAGAATAGAACGAATTGATTCTACAATGCTTGGCTTGGTTCCTAGAACTTAGATAAACCTCAGTCAACATAATCATAAAAAGTATGAACCTATCTACCGTATCCTAAGTCATTCAACCAACCACCCCTTGACTTAGAATCAGATAGATAGTCCAGAATAGATAAACAGGACACACGAACAGATCCGGATCGTCCCCAAAGACCAATCCGTCTAACCGGATAGAATCTAGGTGCGACCGGCCAATGAAGTCCGGCTCAATGGCCCAACGGACTTCCTTACCTGATCCGGCCTTAGGCCTGGATCCAATCGGCCGAGTAAGCCTCAAGCTAATCCGGAAGGCTTAGCAACCGGTCAGACCTTGCGACTCTATCTTGGCTTAGACAAACCGTGACCTTGTCTGAACTAGACAAGCCATAGGCTGATCCATAAGGATCGGTCCTAACCTGTCCCGAAAGACATTTGTGCCTCTTGGTCCTCGTACCTTTTGATGTTCGTAACCTTTGGTATCTCGTACCTTTTGGTCACTGACACCCTTTGGCAACTCACAACCTTTGGACACTCATGACTCTTGACAACTCGTGCCCTTTGGGTCATTCCCAACCGTTCGTCCTAACCGCCCAGTCATGGTGCGATCGGATCATCCGACTAACCGACCCGTGTCTAGGCTAGCGGTTTGATTATGTTCGGCCAAAGCCTAGGGACATGTCCCTTGGACTCAACCAACACAACCTTTCGTGTTTAACCAGAGAGAAGAGAAGAGAAACGAATTGAAACAGATAAGGAGAGCCGGATGGGACTTAGGAACCGAGCAGAGCCGCGGTGGACCGTCCGTTTGGTCTGATGGAGCCACGGCCCATCACATACCTTGTGAACCACGTCTGGGTTCTCCATGCTCTTCTCCTTGTCTTGATCTCCCATTCTTGACCGGAGTTAGTTCCCAAACGATCAGAGTCGCCGGAACACAACACCACCACACTCGGCCTTTCTCTTGGCCGGAATTCTCTCTTTCTCTCTTTCTTTCTCTCTACGTTTTTCTCTGAGTATTTTACTCTGGAATTGGATAGTGAAATCGACAGGAGAGCCCCCATATTTATAGAAAATGAGGGGGTAAGTCTTGCCCCACGAACAGGCACGACTTGCTAGCGAATGGGCACCATTGGCGAAGGGTTGTCCCCTTTCGGCCACTTGCATCCCTTTGCCCTTTCTGGTTGGGTTTGGGGTCGGTCACCAGCCCAACCCACGCCCCAAGCCTCATGGACTTAGCCCACGGCCTTGCCCAAAGACCCAACAGCGCATGGCCTCATGGCCGGACCTCACAGCCCGCCACTGACCCGGACCCGGACCATCGGCCTAAAGCCCGAACAGTCCGTCTAGCTGAGGTGAGCTGACTCTCAGCTGCCTCAGCTGGGTGAGCTAGTAGTCCAGCTAGTGGAGCTGACTTAGTAGGGACTGAGCTGGAGTGAACTAAACCTAGCTTCATTGAGCTGGTCGAGCTACTCGTCCACTTCGTCCAGTTACCGTCTTACTCGTCCTAGCTGTCTCTTAGCTTGTATAAGGTTAAGTCTAAGTTTTCTTATGTCCTTAACCTTCTTTCTCGACCATGGAACGCTTGCCTTGATGTCCTAAGACTGGCTTGTACGTTTCCTCGACCCATGGCCGTCCCAACAATCCTACTCAGGATTGGGGGCGTGACAAGTCTCCCCCCCTTGGGATGGATTCGTCCTCGAATCCGAATCGAATTCTTCCTCAGAAACAAACTGATCCAACCACTCTGGGTACTCTGCTTTCATTCTAGCTTCGGTTTCCCAAGTGATTATATCCTGACCATTACAGTCCCAGACGACCTTGACCATCTGGACCGTCTTCTTCCTTGTTGCTTTTTCCATCCTATCTATAATTCGAACTGGCCTCGTTTCCAAGGTTAGGTTCTTAACAAGATCGTCTGGAATGGCAGGAAGAGCGATGTCTTGGTCCGTCAGGCATTTCCGGAGTTGGGAGACATGTAACACATTATGAAATGCATCCATCTTGGCCGACAAGTCCAACTTGTAGGCCACCATACCAAATCTTTCAATGATCTTGAACGGCCCCAAGTATCTCGGATCTAACTTCCGTCTCCTGGAAATTCGGACTCGTCCTTTGAAGGTAATCATTTTGAGATACACCAAGTCACCTACTTGAAACTCGAGATCTTTCCTTCTTCGATCTGCATAGTTCTTTTGGCGATCTTGTGCCTGTCTCATCTTGTCCCTCAAGAACTTGATCTTTTTGGTTGTCTCTTCGACAATCTCCGGACCAATCATGCTGCGTTCCCCAACTTGGGTCCAGCACAAGGGTGTCCTGCATGGACGCCCATACAGAGCTTCGTATGGCGACATGCCAATACTACTATGGAAACTATTGTTGTAAGCAAATTCTACCAGAGGTAGATGTTTTTCCCAGGAATCACCCCAGTCTAAAACACATGCTCGCAACATATCTTCCAACGTCTGGATTGTACGTTCCGACTTTCCATCAGTCTGTGGGTGATAGGCTGTACTCATGTTCACTCTTGTTCCTAAAGCTTTTTGGAAAGCTTTCCAGAAGTAAGATGTAAACCTTGAATCCCTATCTGAAACTATGCTTGCCGACACACCATGTAGTCGGACAATCTCATCAATGTACATACGTACAATCTGGTCGACCCCATCCGACTTCTTGATAGCCAGAAAGTGTGCTGATTTGGTTAGGCGATCAACCACAACCCAAACCGCATCTTTCTTACTCCTCGTGGTAGGGAACCCGGTCACAAAGTCCATTGTGATGTGATCCCATTTCCATTCCGGAATAGGCAAGCTTTGCAATAACCCACTAGGCACTTGATGTTCTGCTTTGATGAGTTGGCAAGTGGAACACTTGGCCACCCACTCCGCGACATCTGCCTTCATACGGATCCAATGATAGAATTTCTTAAGGTTCTGGTACATCTTCGTTGCACCAGGATGAACCGAGAATCTGGACTTATGAGCCTCCCTCATAATCTCTTCCTTTGGACTTCTATCATTAGGAACACTGATCCGACCGTTTACTAGGATGGTACCATCCTTTGCAGTCTGGTACTCCGTCCTATCATTTTGAGCAACCTTATTCAGGTTCTCATCCTGACCTTGAGCCAACCGGATTCGAGTAAGCAGGTCAGCTTGGTTAACCGCCTCCAACCCCAAAGCTTCGGTTGCCTCAGTCAGCACGTTCAGCCGCAGAGCACGGACCATACCATCCAGGTCGTCCGCCTCCCGTTCGGCCGATACATCAGCCCACTTCCGGCTCAAAACGTCTGCTACCAGATTAGCCTTTCCCGGATAATAGGTGATGTCCAAATCGTAGTCAGCTACGAATTCCATCCACCTCCTCTGCCTTAAGTTTAACTCAGGCTGGGTGAATATATACTTAAGACTCTTATGGTCCGTAAGTATCTGAACTTTGGCGCCATACAAGTATGATCGCCAAATCTTTAAGGCGAATACTACCGCACCCATTTCGAGATCATGGGTGGGGTAGTTTCCCTCATGTTTTCTCAACTGGCTGGACGCATAGGCAATGACCTTCCCATGCTGGGTCAACACGCAACCTAGTCCAGTGATGCACGCGTCCATATAGACCACATATGGTTGATCGGCTTCCGGAAGCACCAGGACGGGTTCGCTAGTCAGCATGTCCTTAAGTGCGGAGAAACATCCCTCACACTCTTCAGCCCATGTGAACTTAACGTCCTTCCCAGTCAACCGCGTCATAGGCTGAGCCAAGCTTGCGAATCCTTTCACAAACTTCCTATAGTAACCTGCCAGCCCTAAGAATCTTCTGAATTCCGTGGCACTGCGTGGTCGGGGCCAATCCTTGATTGCCCTGATCTTCTCTGGATCCACCGAGATGCCCTGGTCGGAAACAATATGGCCGAGGAACCCAATACTCTTCTGCCAAAAACTGCATTTACTGAGTTTAGCATAGAGTTTGTGTTCTCGTAATCGTTCCAGCACGGCTCTCAAGTGTTTCCTATGAGATTCCTCATCCTTGGAATAAATTAGGATATCATCAATGAAGATGATCACAAATTCATCCAAGAAATCCCGGAACACGCTGTTCATCATTTTCATGAAAGCGGCAGGTGCATTGGTCAGACCGAACGGCATCACTACGAACTCGTAATGACCGTACCTGGTCCTAAATGTCGTCTTCCTAATATCATTTGGCTCTATAGGGATCTGATGATACCCTGAAGCCAAATCAATCTTGGAAAACCACTTGGCTCCTTTGAGTTGATCCAACAGCTCGTCTATCCTGGGCAACGGGTACTTGTTCTTCACAGTGACCCTGTTCAACCCTCGATAGTCGATGCACAGACGCATGCTACCATCCTTCTTTTTCACAAAGAGGACTGGTGCACCCCAAGGGGAGCTACTTGGACGTATGAACCCCTTGTCCAGCAATTCTTCTAATTGCTTCTTTAGCTCGGCCATCTCGGCCGGAGCAATTCGGTACGGACTCTTGGACAGCGGAGCTGTCCTTGGCTCTAGTTCAATCGTAAATGGATTCGACCTATCAGGGGGGACACCCTGTGGTACCTGGAACACATCTGGGAACTTCGACACCAACGAATCCTTTGAAAGGTCTTTCAGACAGACAAAACTGCCCGGGTCTGTAGTTGTAATTGTAGCCAAAAAGGACTGACAACCCTGTTCCAACATCTGAATCGCTCGAACTGCTGAAACCACTACTTTCTCTTGAGCCGGACACAGACATTGGTACTGGATCGGATGAAGCCCAGTTTCCAATTGCACACGACCTCTATGGCAATCGAGAGTGGCCCGATACTTTCCCAACCAGTCCATACCTAGGATCACTTCGTGATTCTTTAGGTGGACACAGACCAAATCCACAGGGAATACCTTTCCCTGTATTGACACTGGATATTTGACATGAGACCTAGTGAGTTCATGGCTTGCCCTCCGGCCGCCCTCACTATCCCAAAATTATCTCCATCGTCCAGACAGAACAGACCCTTTCCGACCAGTCCCGGACTCACAAAACTATGTGTAGCCCTTGTGTCGAAAAGTACATGGGTTTCCACACCACCAATCATGAGGGTTCCAGAGATTGAATCAAACGATCCAGAAGCACCGTCGTCCCGGGACAGCTCATACACCCTTGCTGTTGTGATCGGCCTACTCTGGGTCGACTTGCCTGTGTCTCCACAAACCTTCCCTTGTCCTCCTTGTAGCTTAGGACAGTCCAACCTATAGTGTCCAGTCTTGCTACATAGGAAGCAAGTCACAGAGCCGCTGCCACTGGACTGGTCTGAGAATCGGTTTGGTCGAGTGTAGTTTTGGATCCTGTGATCCATGCTGCCACATTGCACACAAGCCCCCATGGCCTTCCAACACTCACCGGGATGATTCTTTCCACACTTGGGACATGTAGGTCGGCCACGAGAGGCCTTACCTCCGTCCACCTGGTCCCACTTCCTATTTTCATCATTTGTCTTGCCCGACGGGCCTGACTGTGACTTAGCCTTAAGCTTAACTTCTTCAGCCAAGTTAGACTCTAGCAAAGCCACCCGTTCCACCAGTTCTCCGACGGTGTTGAAAGTGCGGATCGAGCAATGGGTCTTCAGTTCTGGCCTTAGTCCTCGGATGAACCTACGGACCTGGACTGCCTCGTCCTCCAGCTCTCTTCCAACAAACCGTCTGAGCCGGTTGAACTCTTCTTCGTACTCTCGTACGGTCCTGCGGCCTTGGGCCAAATCTAGAAACTGAGCTTCCAGACGATCCCAAGCCTCAGCAGGGAAGTATTTGCGGTTGAATTCAACTTCAAAGTCCGCAAAACTTTCAAGACTCCCATTGGTGCGCTTGTCCACTGCAAGCCACCAGTTATGCGCGTCCCCTTCCAGGAAGTGAACCGCAATGTCTCGCCTATAATCCTCTGGACAGCGAGTTGATTGAAAGTTTCGGACCAGCCTACTCCTCCACTCGTCTGCCACAATAGGGTCGGTGCTACCGGAGAAATGCTTCGTACCCAACCTGGATAAATGTTGAAGCAGACTCAGATAGTCAACCTTCTTTTCAGACTTTTCCGGTGGATCGATCTCGATCACCTCAACCGTTTCCACAACTGGACCATTGGTGTTGGGGGTGGTCGTAGCCACAGGCGTAGCCTGGCCAACCGATGAGTTCACTAGTGGCGTGAACAGTTGGGCCATAGCCGCCACCTGAGTCCCCATTACCTTCATGGCCTCTAACAAGTCTTCTTTGGACAGTGTTGCGGGCACATTAGCCGTTCCATCGGCCACTCTCTCATGCTGGTCACCATCACAGTTAGCGTTCGAGGATTCCACTTCCTCATCACTCTCCTGATGTTCCTGACCATCCTATTGCGTCCCCGTAAGGTTTGCCTGATTAGTTGGCAACACATCTCTAGTGTCAGCCGCGGCCGGATCGGTTGCAATCCGGACTGATTGGTTCCGTCCATGGCCACTTGACTAGACTGACCGGCCATTTTCTTACTCCTTCGGGACTTTCCCGATTTGCTTTTTCCAGCCTAAGGATTCAGACAACGTTAGTACGAAACATACTAAACATAAACAGAACAAAACAATCCCTAGACTAAGCAATCAAACCTCACCGTGAGACCTAATCAGTTGGCTGTGTGTGTGTGTGTGTGTGTGTGTGTGTGTGGACTACATAACCCAACTATCCTAGAATCAAGCATGCTCTGATACCAACTTGTAAGACCCGAACCCTGGCCTCTCGACCTGATGGAGTCCGCAGGCTTACTTATTAATTTCTTTGCTTGTTTGATCCATTTTAAGTCTTTTATTTACTAAGTCATATTCGAATATGAGGTTCATAAACAAAGGAACAGATTGCACAGCGGAATAATAATGTGTTAACTTGTATTACTTAGAAACATGAGATTCAATACACAACTTCTTAACAGTCTCATAGACAATCACTAGTTCATCCCTAGCATCATCTAACCACACGTTACACAGCCTCTCACTGACCGAGCCTTCACGGCTCCTTGGCTTGACCAGAACCATCCTTAGTTTCTGAAACCACAACCAGATAAGCATTAATCATAACCGAGAATAGAACAGATTGATTCTACAATGCTTGGCTTGGTTCCTAGAACTTAGATAAACCTCAGTCAACATAATCATAAAAAGTATGAACCTATCTACCGTATCCTAAGTCATTCAACCAACCACCCCTTGACTTAGAATCAGATAGATAGTCCAGAATAGATAAACAGGACACACGAACAGATCCGGATCGTCCCAAAGACCAATCCGTCTAACCGGATAGAATCTAGGTGCGACCGGCCAATGAAGTCTGGCTCAATGGCCCAATGGACTTCCTTACCTGATCCGGCCTTAGACCTGGATCCAATCGGCCGAGTAAGCCTTAAGCCTAATCCGGAAGGCTTAGCAACCGGTCAGACCTTGCGACTCTATCTTGGCTTAGACAAACCGTGACCTTGTCTGAACTAGACAAGCCATAGGCTGATCCATAAGGATCGGTCCTAACCTGTCCCGAAAGACACCGTTTGGAACATGCACCCTTTGGCCATTCGTGCCTCTTGGTCCTCGTACCTTTTGATGTTCGTAACCTTTGGTATCTCGTACCTTTTGGTCACTGACACCCTTTGGCAACTCACAACCTTTGCACACTCATGACTCTTGACAACTCGTGCCCTTTGGGTCATTCCCAACCGTTCGTCCTAACCGCCCAGTCATGGTGCGATCGGATCATCCGACTAACCGACCCGTGTCTAGGCTAGCGGTTTGATTATGTTCGGCCAAAGCCTAGGGACGTGTCCCTTGGACTCAACCAACACAACCTTTCGTGTTTAACCAGAGAGAAGAGAAGAGAAACGAATTGAAACAGATAAGGAGAGCCGGATGGGACTTAGGAACCGAGCAGAGCCGCGGTGCGGTCGCATGGACCGTCCGTTTGGTCTGATGGAGCCACGGCCCATCACATACCTTGTGAACCACGTCTGGGTTCTCCATGCTCTTCTCCTTGTCTTGATCTCCCATTCTTGACCGGAGTTAGTTCCCAAACGATCAGAGTCGCCGGAACACAACACCACCACACTCGGCCTTTCTCTTGGCCGAAACTCTCTCTTTCTCTCTTTCTTTCTCTCTACGTTTTTCTCTGAGTATTTTACTCTGGAATTGGATAATGAAATCGACAGGAGAGCCCCCATATTTATAGAAAACGAGGGGGTAAGTCTTGCCCCACGAACAGGCACGACTTGCTAGCGAATGGGCACCATCGGCCAAGGGTTGTCCCCTTTCGGCCACTTGCAAGCATAGTCACCAGCCCAACCCACGCCCCAAGCCTGATGGACTTAGCCCACGGCCTTGCCCAAAGACCCAACAGCCCATGGCCTCATGGCCGGACCTCACAGCCCGCCACTGACCCGGACCCGGACCATCGGCCTAAAGCCCGAACAGTCCATCTAGCTGAGGTGAGCTGACTCTCAGCTGCCTCAGCTGGGTGAGCTAGTAGTCCAGCTAGTGGAGCTGACTTAGTAGGGACTAAGCTGGAGTGAACTAAACCTAACTTCATTGACTTGGTCGAGCTACTCGTCCACTTTGTCCAGTTACCGTCTTACTCGTCTTAGCTGTCTCTTAGCTTGTATAAGGTTAAGTCTAAGTTTCCTTATGTCCTTAACCTTCTTTCTCGACCATGGAACGCTTGCCTTGATGTCCTAAGACTGGCTTGTACGTTTCCTCGACCCATGGCCGTCCCAACAATCCTACTCAGGATTGGGGCCATGACACATCGGTCCTTTGACTCCGCACGCTGACCCTTCCTGTGGACTGTTCGGGTAATTTTGGCCCTCGTGGGCTGTCTGTTCAGTACACACAGGACGTCCGTGGGTGTCAGCCAGCACACACAGGACGTCCATGGCTGTCCGTGTGTGTCCGTCTGTGTCCGTCAGCAACACAGGACGTCTGTGGCTGTCCCTCAGTACACATATCAGCACGTTGGTCCTTGGACTCAGCACGCTGGCCCTTCCCGTGGACTGTTTGGGTGATTTTATCCAACGTGGGCTGTCTGTTCAGTACACACAGGACGTCCGTGGGTGTCCGCCAGCACACACAGGACATCCGTGGCTATTTGTGGCTGTCCGTCAGCACACAAAGGACGTCCGTGTGTGTCTGTCAGCACATACAGGACGTTCGTGGGTGTCCGTCAGCACACACAGGACGTCTGTGTGTGTCCGTCAGCAAACACAGGACGTCCGTGGCTGTCCGTGTGTGTCCGTCAGCACACATAGGACGTTCGTGGCTGTCCCTCAGTACACATATCAGCACATTGGTCCTTGGACTCTGCCCGCTGGCCCTTCCCGTGGAATGTTTGGGTAATTTTGGCCCACGTGGGCTATCTGTTCAGTACACACAGGATGTCCGTGGGTGTCTGCCAGCACACACAGGACGTCTATGGCTGTCCTTGTGTGTCCGTGTGAGTCCGTCAGCACACACAGGACGTCCGTGGCTGTCCATCAGTACACATATCAGCACGTTGGTCCTTGGACTCAGCACGCTTACCCTTCCCATGGACTGTTCGGGTGATTTAGGCCCACGTGGGCTGTCTGTTCAGTACACACAGGACGTCCGTGGGTGTCCGTCAGCACACACAGGACGTCCGTGGGTGTCAGTCAGCACACAGAGGACATTCGTGGCTGTGCGTGTGTGTACGTCAGCACACACATGACGTCCGTGGCTGTCCATCAGTACACATATCAGCACGTTGGTCCTTTGACTCCGCACCCTGACCCTTCCTGTGGACTGTTCGGGTGATTTTGGCCCTCGTGGGCTGTTTGTTCAGTACACACAGGACGTCTGTGGGTCTCCGCCAGCACACACAGGATGTCCGTGGCTGTCCGTGTGTGTCCGTCAGCACACACAGAACGTCCGTGGCTGTCCCTCAGTACACATATCAGCACGTTGGTCCTTGGACTCAGCACGCTGGCCCTTCCCATGGACTGTTTGGGTGATTTTGTCCCACGTGGGCTGTCTGTTCAGTACACACAGGACGTCCGTGGGTGTCCGCCAGCACACATAGGACGTTCGTGGCTGTTTGTGGCTGTCCGTCAGCACACACATGACGTCCGTGTGTGTCTGTCAGCACACACAGAACGTCCGTGGGTGTCCGTCAGCACACACAGGACGTCCGTGTGTGTCCGTCAGCATACACAAGACGTCCGTGGCTGTCCGTGTGTGTCTGTCTGTGTCACGCCCCCAATCCTGAGTAGGATTGTTGGGACGGCCATGGTTCGAGGAAATGTGCAAGCCAGTCTTAGGACATCAAGGCAAGCGTTCCATGGTCGAGAAAGAAGGTTAAGGACATAAGGAAACTTAGACTTAACCTTATACAAGCTAAGAGACAGCTAGGACGAGTATGACGGTAGCTGGACGAGTAGCTCGGCCAGCTCAATGAAGCTAGGTTCAGTTCACTCCAGCTCAGTCCCTACTAAGTCAGCTCCACTAGCTGGACTACTAGCTCACTCAGCTGAGGAATCTGAGAGTCAGCTCATCTCAACTAGACGGACTGTCCGGGCTTTAGGCCGATGGTCTGGGTGTGGGTCAGTGGCGGGCTGTGAGGTCCAGCCATGAGGCCATGGGCTGTTGGGTCTTTGGACAAGGCTTTGGGCTAAGTCCAGGAGGCCTGGGGCCTGGGTTGGGCTTGTGACCGACCCCAAACCCAATCAGAAAGGGCGAAGGGATGCAAGTGGCCGAAAGGGGACAACCCTTGGCCGATGGTGCCCATTCGCTAGCAAGTCGTGCCTGTTCGTGGGGCAAGACTTACCCCCTCGTTTTCTATAAATATGGGGGCTCTCTGGTCGATTTCATTATCCAATTCCAGAGTAAAATACTCAGAGAAAAACGTAGAGAGAAAGAAAGAGAGAAAGAGAGAGTTGGCCAAGAAAAAGGCCGATTGTGGTGGTGTTGTGTTCCGGCGACTCTGATCGTTTGAGAACTAACCCCGGTCAAGAATGGGAGATCAAGGCAAGGAGAAGAGCATGGAGAACCCAGACGTGGTTCACAAGGTATGTGATGGGCCGTGGCTCCATCAGACCGAACGGACGGTCCATGCGACCGCACCGCGGCTCTACTCGGTTCCTAAGTCCCATCGGGCTCTCCTTATCTGTTTCAATTCGTTTCTCTTCTCTTCTCTCTGGTTAAACACGAAAGGTTGTGTTGGTTGAGTCCAAGGGACACGTCCCTAGGTTTTGGCCGAACATAATCAAACCGCTAGCCTAGACACGGGTCGGTTAGTCGGATGATCCGATCGCACCAAGACTGGACGGTTAGGACGAACGGTTGGGAATGACCCAAAGGGCACGAGTTGTCAGGAGTCATGAGTGTCCAAAGGTTGTGAGTTGCCAAAGGGTGTCAGTGACCAAAAGGTACGAGATACGAAAGGTTACGAACATCAAAAGGTACGAGGACCAAGAGGCATGATTGGCCAAAGGGTGCATGTTCCAAACGGTGTCTTTCGGGACAGGTTAGGACCGATCCTTATGGATCAGCCTATGGCTTGTCTAGTTAGGAGAAGGTCACGGTTTGTCTAAGACAAGGTAGAGTCGCAAGGTCTGACCGGTTGCTAAGCCTTCCGGATTAGGCTTGAGGCTTACTCGGCCGATTGGATCCAGGCCTAAGGCCGGATCAGGTAAGGGAGTCCGTTTGGCCATTGAGCCGGACTTCATTGGCCGGTCGCACCTAGATTCTATCCGGTTAGACGGATTGGTCTTTGGGGACGATCCGGATCTGTTCGTGTGTTCTGTTTATCTATTCTGGACTATCTATCTGATTCTAAGTCATAGGGTGGTTTGTTGAATGACTTAGGATACGGTAGGTAGGTTCATACGTTTCTGATTATGTTGACTGAGGTTTATCTAAGTTCTAGGAACCAAGCCAAGCATTGTAGAATCAATGCGTTCTATTCTCGGTTATGATTAATGCTTTTCTGGTTGTGGTTTCAGGAACTAAGGATGGTTCTGGTCAAGCCAAGGAGCCGTGAAGGCTCGGTCAGTGAGAGGCTGTGTAGGGACTAAGCTGGGTGAGCTAGTAGTCCAGCTAGTGGAGCTGACTTAGTAGGGACTAAGGTGGAGTGAACTAAACCTAACTTCATTTACTTGGTCGAGCTACTCGTCCACTTTGTCCAGTTACCGTCTTACTCGTCTTTGCTGTCTCTTAGCTTGTATAAGGTTAAGTCTAAGTTTCCTGATGTCCTTAACCTTCTTTCTCGACCATGGAACGCTTGCCTTGATGTCCTAAGACTGGCTTGTACGTTTCCTCGACCCATGGCCGTCCCAACAATCCTACTCAGGATTGGGGGCATGACACATCGGTCCTTTGACTCCGCACGCTGACCCTTCCTGTGGACTGTTCGGGTAATTTTGGCCCTCGTGGGCTGTCTGTTCAGTACACACAGGACGTCCGTGGGTGTCAGCCAGCACACACAGGACGTCCATGGCTGTCCGTGTGTGTCCGTCTGTGTCCGTCAGCAAACACAGGACGTCCGTGGCTGTCCCTCAGTACACATATCAGCACGTTGGTCCTTGGACTCAGCACGCTGGCCCTTCCTGTGGACTGTTTGGGTGATTTTATCCAACGTGGGCAGTCTGTTCAGTACACACAGGACGTCCGTGGGTGTCCGCCAGCACACACAGGACATCCGTGGCTGTTTGTGGCTGTCCGTCAGCACACAAAGGACGTCCGTGTGTGTCTGTGTGTGTCTGTCAGCACATACAGGACGTTCGAGGGTGTCCTTCAGCACACACAGGACGTCTGTGTGTGTCCGTCAGCAAACACAGGACCTCCGTGGCTGTCCGTGTGTGTCCGTCAGCACACATAGGACGTTCGTGGCTGTCCATCAGTACACATATCAGCACATTGGTCCTTGGACTCTGCCCGCTGGCCCTTCCCGTGGACTGTTTGGGTAATTTTGGCCCACGTGGGCTATCTGTTCAGTACACACAGGATGTCCGTGGGTGTCCGCCAGCACACACAGGACTTCTATGGCTGTCCTTGTGTGTCCGTGTGAGTCCGTCAGCACACATAGGACGTCCGTGGCTGTCCATCAATACACATTTCAGCACGTTGGTCCTTGGACTCAGCACGCTTACCCTTCCCATGGACTGTTCGGGTGATTTAGGCCCACGTGGGTTGTCTGTTCAGTACACACTGGACGTCCGTGGGTGTCCTTCAGCACACACAGGACGTCCGTGTGTGTCAGTCAGCACACACAGGACGTTCGTGGCTGTGCGTGTGTGTCCGTCAGCACACACATGACGTCCGTGGCTGTCCATCAGTACACATATCAGCACGTTGGTCCTTTGACTCCGCACCCTGACCCTTCCTGTGGACTGTTCGGGTGATTTTGGCCCTCGTGGGCTGTCTGTTCAGTACACACAGGACGTCTGTGGGTCTCCGCCAGCACACACAGGATGTCCGTGGCTGTCTGTGTGTGTCCGTCAGCACACACAGAACGTCCGTGGCTGTCCCTCAGTACACATATCAGCATGTTGGTCCTTGGACTCAGCATGCTGGCCCTTCCCATGGACTGTTTGGGTGATTTTGTCCCACGTGGGCTGTCTGTTCAGTACACACAGGACGTCCGTGGGTGTCCTCCAGCACACATAGGACGTTCGTGGCTGTTTCTGGCTGTCCGTCAGCACACACATGACGTCCGTGTGTGTCCGTGTGTGTGTCTGTCAGCACACACAGAACGTCCGTGGGTGTCCGTCAGCACACACAGGACGTCCATGTGTGTCCGTAAGCATACACAAGACGTCCGTGGCTGTCCGTCTGTGTCCGTCTGTGTCACGCCCCCAATCCTGAGTAGGATTGTTGGGACGGCCATGGTTCGAGGAAATGTGCAAGCCAGTCTTAGGACATCAAGGCAAGCGTTCCATGGTCGAGAAAGAAGGTTAAGGACATAAGGAAACTTAGACTTAACCTTATACAAGCTAAGAGACAGCTAGGACGAGTATGACGGTAGCTGGACGAGTAGCTCGGCCAGCTCAATGATTCTAGGTTCAGTTCACTCCAGCTCAGTCCCTACTAAGTCAGCTCCACTAGCTGGACTACTAGCTCACTCAGCTGAGGCATCTGAGAGTCAGCTCATCTCAACTAGACGGACTGTCCGGGCTTTAGGCCGATGGTCCGGGTGTGGGTCAGTGGCGGGCTGTGAGGTCCGGCCATGAGGCCATGGGCTGTTGGGTCTTTGGACAAGGCTTTGGGCTAAGTCCAGGAGGCCTGGGGCCTGGGTTGGGCTTGTGACCGACCCCAAACACAATCAGAAAGGGCGAAGGGATGCAAGTGGCCGAAAGGGGACAACCCTTGGCCGATGGTGCCCATTCGCTAGCAAGTCGTGCCTGTTCGTGGGGCAAGACTTACCCCCTCGTTTTCTATAAATATGGGGGCTCTCTGGTCGATTTCATTATCCAATTCCAGAGTAAAATACTCAGAGAAAAACGTAGAGAGAAAGAAAGAGAAAATGAGAGAGTTGGCCAAGAGAAAGGCCGATTGTGGTGGTGTTGTGTTCCGGCGACTCTGATCGTTTGAGAACTAACGAGAAGGCAAGGAGAAGAGCATGGAGAACCCAGACGTGGTTCATAAGGTATGTGATGGGCCGTGGCTCCATCAGACCGAACGGACGGTCCATGCGACCGCACCGCGGCTCTACTCGGTTCCTAAGTCCCATCGGGCTCTCCTTATCTGTTTCAATTCGTTTCTCTTCTCTTCTCTCTGGTTAAACACGAAAGGTTGTGTTGGTTGAGTCCAAGGGACACGTCCCTAGGTTTTGGCCGAACATAATCAAACCGCTAGCCTAGACACGGGTCGGTTAGTCGGATGATCCGATCGCACCAAGACTGGGCGGTTAGGACGAACGGTTGGGAATGACCCAAAGGGCACGAGTTGTCAAGAGTCATGAGTGTCCAAAGGTTGTGAGTTGCCAAAGGGTGTCAGTGACCAAAAGGTACGAGATACCAAAGGTTACGAACATCAAAAGGTACGAGGACCAAGAGGCATGATTGGCCAAAGGGTGCATGTTCCAAACGGTGTCTTTCGGGACAGGTTAGGACCGATCCTTATGGATCAGCCTATGGCTTGTCTAGTTAGGACAAGGTCACGGTTTGTCTAAGCCAAGGTAGAGTCGCAAGGTCTGACCGGTTGCTAAGCCTTCCGGATTAGGCTTGAGGCTTACTCGGCCGATTGGATCCAGGCCTAAGGCCGGATCAGGTAAGGGAGTCCGTTGGGCCATTGAGCCGGACTTCATTGGCCGGTCGCACCTAGATTCTATCCGGTTAGACGGATTGGTCTTTGGGGACGATCCGGATCTGTTCGTGTGTTCTGTTTATCTATTCTGGACTATCTATCTGATTCTAAGTCAAGGGGTGGTTGGTTGAATGACTTAGGATACGGTAGGTAGGTTCATACGTTTTATGATTATGTTGACTGAGGTTTATCTAAGTTCTAGGAACCAAGCCAAGCATTGTAGAATCAATCCGTTCTATTCTCGGTTATGATTAATGCTTATCTGGTTGTGGTTTCAGGAACTAAGGATGGTTCTGGTCAAGCCAAGGAGCCGTGAAGGCTCGGTCAGTGAGAGGCTGTGTAACGTGTGGTTAGATGATGCTAGGGATGAACTAGTGATTGTCTATGAGACTGTTAAGAAGTTGTGTATTGAATCTCATGTTTCCAAGTAATACAAAGTTTATACATTGTTATTCCGCTGTGCAATCTGTTCCTTTGTTTATGAACCTCATATTCGAATATGACTTAGTAACTAAAAGACTTAAAATGGATCAAACAAGCAAAGAAATTAATAAGTAAGCCTGCGGACTCCATCAGGTCGAGAGGCCAGGGTTCGGGTCTTACAAGTTGGTATCAGAGCATGCTTGATTCTAGGATAGTTGGGTTATGCAGACCACACACACACACACACGCAGCCAGCTGATTAGGTCTCACGGTGAGGTTTGATTGCTTAGTCTAGGGATTGTTTTGTTCTGTTTATGTTAGTGTGTTTCGTACTAACATTGTCTGAATCCTTAGGCTGGAAAAAGCAAATCGGGAAAGTCCCGAAGGAGTAAGAACACAGCCGGTCAGTCTAGTCAAGTGGCCATGGACGGGACCAATCTATCCGGATTGCAAACCGATCCGGCCGTTGCTGACACTAGAAACATGTTGCCAACTGATCAGGCTAATCTTACGGGGACGCAACAGGATGGTCAGGAACATCGGGAGAGTGATGAGGAAGTGGAATCCTCGAACGCTAACCGTGATGGTGACCAGCATGAGAGAGTGGCCGATGGAACAGCTAATGTGCCCGCAACACTGTCCAAAGAGGACTTGTTAGAGGCCATGAAGGTGATGGGGACTCAGGTGGCGGCTATGGCACAACTGTTCACGCCACTAGTGAACTCCTCGGTTGGCCAGGCTACGCCTGTGGCTACGACCACCCCCAACACCAATGGTCCAGTTGTGGAAACGGTTGAGGTGATCGAGATCGATCCACCGGAAAAGTCTGAAAAGAAGGTGGACTATCTGAGTCTGCTTCAACATTTATCCAGGTTGGGTACGAAGCATTTTTCTGGTAGCACCGACCCTATTGTGGCAGACGAGTGGAGGAGTAGGCTGGTCCGAAACTTTCAATCAACTCGCTGTCCAGAGGATTACAGACGAGACATTGCGGTTCACTTCCTGGAAGGGGACGCGCATAACTGGTGGCTTGCAGTGGACAAGCGCACCAATGGGAGTTTGGAAAGTTTTGCGGACTTTGAAGTTGAATTCAACCGCAAATACTTCCCTGCTGAGGCTTGGGATCGTCTGGAAGCTCAGTTTCTAGATTTGGCCCAAGGCCGCAGGACCGTACGAGAGTACGAAGAAGAGTTCAACCGGCTCAGACGGTTTGTTGGAAGAGAGCTGGAGGACGAGGCAGTCCAGGTCCGTAGGTTCATCCGAGGCCTAAGGCCAGAACTGAAGACCCATTGCTCGATCCGCACTTTCAACACCGTCGGAGAACTGGTGGAACGGGTGGCTTTGCTAGAGTCTAACTTGGCTGAAGAAGCTAAGCTTAAGGCTAAGTCACAGTCTGGCCCGTCGGGCAAGACAAATGATAAAAAGAGGAAGTGGGACCAGGTGGACGGAGGTAAGACCTCTGGTGGCCGACCTACATGTCCCAAGTGTGGAAAGAATCATCCCGGTGAGTGCTGGAAGGCCATGGGGGCTTGTGTGCGATGTGGCAGCATGGATCACACGATCCAAAACTGCACTCGACCAAACCGATTCTCAGACCAGTCCAGTGGCAGCGGCTCCGTGACTTGCTTCCTATGTGGCAAGACGGGACACTACAAGTCGGACTGTCCTAAGCTACAAGGAGGACAAGGGAAGGGCCGTGGAGACACAGGCAAGTCGACCCAGAGTAGGCCGACCACAACACCAAGGGTGTATGAGCTGTCCCGGGACGACGGCGCTTCTGGATCGTTTGATTCGATCTCTGGTAATTCCTAAATTTTTCTTTTTACATTCAAGTAGAAAATGCTTGGTATGGAACCTAGAATGTCTAGGGGATTCTGATGGGGGTCTCTGTTAGGAACCCTCATGATTGGTGGTGTGGAAACCCACGTACTTTTCGACACAGGGGCTACACATAGTTTTGTGAGTCCGGGACTGGTCGGAAAGGGTCTGTTCTGTCTGGACGCTGGAGATAATTTTGGGATAGTGAGGGCGGCCGGAGGGCAAGCCATGAACTCACTAGGTCTCATGTCAAATATCCCAGTGTCAATACAGGGAAAGGTATTCCCTGTGGATTTGGTCTGTGTCCACCTAAAGAATCACGAAGTGATCCTAGGTATGGACTGGTTGGGAAAGTATCGGGCCACTCTCGATTGCCATAGAGGTCGTGTGCAATTGGAGACTGGGCTTCGACCGATCCAGTACCAATGTCTGTGTCCGGCTCAAGAGAAAGTAGTGGTTTCAGCAGTTCGAGCGATTCAGATGTTGGAACAGGGTTGTCAGTCCTTTTTGGCTACAATTACAACTACAGAGCCGGGCAGTTCTGTCTGTCTGAAAGACCTTTCAGAGGATTCGTTGGTGTCGAAGTTCCCAGATGTGTTCCAGGTACCTCAGGGTGTCCCCCCTGATAGGTCGGATCCATTTACGATTGAACTAGAGCCAGGGACAGCTCCGCTGTCCAAGAGTCCGTACCGGATGGCTCCGGCCGAGATGGCCGAGCTAAAGAAGCAATTGGAAGAATTGCTTGACAAGGGGTTCATACGGCCAAGTAGCTCCCCTTGGGGTGCACCAGTCCTCTTTGTGAAAAAGAAGGATGGTAGCATGCGTCTGTGCATCGACTATCGAGGGTTGAACAGGGTCACTGTGAAGAACAAGTACCCGTTGCCCAGGATAGACGAGCTGTTGGATCAACTCAAAGGAGCCAAGTGGTTTTCCAAGATTGATTTGGCTTCAGGGTATCATCAGATCCCTATAGAGCCAAATGATATTAGGAAGACGGCATTTAGGACCAGGTACGGTCATTACGAGTTCGTAGTGATGCCGTTCGGTCTGACCAATGCACCTGCCGCTTTCATGAAAATGATGAACAGCGTGTTCCGGGATTTCTTGGATGAATTCGTGATCATCTTCATTGATGATATCCTAATTTATTCCAAGGATGAGGAATCTCATAGGAAACACTTGAGAGCCGTGCTGGAACGATTACGAGAACACAAACTCTATGCTAAACTCAGTAAATGCAGTTTTTGGCAGAAGAGTATTGGGTTCCTCGGCCATATTGTTTCCGATCAGGGCATCTCGGTGGATCCAGAGAAGATCAGGGCAATCAAGGATTGGCCCCGACCACGCAGTGCCACGGAAGTCAGAAGCTTCTTAGGGCTGGCAGGTTACTATAGGAAGTTTGTGAAAGGATTCGCAAGCTTGGCTCAGCCTATGACGCGGTTGACTGGGAAGGACGTTAAGTTCACATGGGCTGAAGAGTGTGAGGAATGTTTCTCCGCACTTAAGAACATGCTGACTAGCGCACCCGTCCTGGTGCTTCCGGAGGCCGACCAACCATATGTGGTCTATACGGACGCGTCCATCACTGGACTAGGTTGCGTATTGACCCAGCATGGGAAGGTCATTGCCTATGCGTCCAGGCAGTTGAGGAAACATGAGGGAAACTACCCCACCCATGATCTCGAAATGGCTGCGGTAGTATTCGCCTTAAAGATTTGGCGATCATACTTATATGGCGCCAAAGTTCAGATACTTACGGACCATAAGAGTCTTAAGTATATATTCACCCAGCCTGAGTTAAACTTAAGGCAGAGGAGGTGGATGGAATTCGTAGCTGACTACGATTTGGACATCACCTACTATCCGGGAAAGGCTAATCTGGTAGCAGACGCTTTGAGCCGGAAGAGGGCTGACGTATCGGCCGAACGGGAGGCGGACGACCTGGACGGTATGGTCCGTGCTCTGCGGCTGAACGTGCTGACTACGGCAACCGAAGCTTTGGGGTTGGAGGCGGTTAACCAAGCCGACCTGCTTACTCGAATCCGGTTGGCTCAAGGTCAGGACGAGAACCTGAATAAGGTTGCTCAGAATGATAGGACGGAGTACCAGACTGCAAAGGATGGTACCATCCTAGTAAACGGACGGATCAGTGTTCCTAATGATAGAAGTCTAAAGGAAGAGATTATGAGGGAGGCTCATAAGTCCAAGGTTCATCCTGGTGCGACCAAGATGTACCAGAACCTTAAGAAATTTATCATTGGATCCGTATGAAGGCAGATGTTGCGGAGTGGGTGGCCAAGTGTTCCACTTGCCAACTCATCAAAGCAGAACATCAGGTGCCTAGTGGGTTATTGCAAAGCTTGCCTATTCCGGAATGGAAATGGGATCACATCACAATGGACTTTGTGACCGGGTTCCCTACCACAAGGAATAAGAAAGATGCGGTTTGGGTTGTGGTTGATCGACTAACCAAATCAGCACACTTCCTGGCTATCAAGAAGTCGGATGGGGTAGATCAGATTGTACGTAAGTACATTGATGAGATCGTCCGACTACATGGTGTGCCGGCAAGCATAGTTTCAGATAGGGATTCAAGGTTTACATCTTACTTCTGGAAAGCTTTCCAAAAAGCTTTAGGAACAAGAGTGAACATGAGTACAGCCTATCACCCACAGACTGATGGACAGTCGGAACGTACGATCCAGACGTTGGAAGATATGTTGCGAGCATGTGTTTTAGACTGGGGTGATTCCTGGGAAAAACATCTACCCCTGGTAGAATTTGCTTACAACAATAGTTTCCATAGTAGTATTGGCATGTCGCCATACGAAGCTCTGTATGGGCGTCCATGCAGGACACCCTTGTGCTGGACCCAAGTTGGGGAACGCAGCATGATTGGTCCGGAGATTGTCGAAGAGACAACCGAAAAGATCAAGTTCTTGAGGGACAAGATGAGACAGGCACAAGATCGCCAAAAGAACTATGCAGATCGAAGGAGGAAAGATCTCGAGTTTCAAGTAGGTGACTTGGTGTATCTCAAAATGATTACCTTCAAAGGACGAGTCCGAATTTCCAGGAGACGGAAGTTAGACCCGAGATACTTGGGGCCGTTCAAGGTCATTGAAAGAGTTGGGATGGTGGCCTACAAGTTGGACTTGCCGGCCAAGATGGACGCATTTCATAATGTGTTCCACGTCTCCCAACTTCGGAAATGTTTGACGGACCAAGACATCGCTCTTCCTGCCATTCCAGACAATCTTGGTAAGAACCTAACCTTGGAAACGAGGCCAGTTCGAATCATAGATAGGATGGAAAAAGCAACAAGGAAGAAGACGGTCCAGATGGTCAAGGTCGTCTGGGACTGTAATGGTCAGGATATAATCACTTGGGAAACCGAAGCTAGAATGAAAGCAGAGTACCCAGAGTGGTTGGATCAGTTTGTTTCCGAGGAAGCATTCGATTCGGATTCGAGGACGAATCCATCCCAAGGGGGGAGAGACTTGTCACGCCCCCAATCCTGTAGGATTGTTGGGACGGCCATGGTTCGAGGAAACGTGCAAGCCAGTCTTAGGACATCAAGGCAAGCGTTCCATGGTCGAGAAAGAAGGTTAAGGACATAAGGAAACTTAGACTTAACCTTATACAAGCTAAGAGACAGCTAGGACGAGTAAGACGGTAGCTGGACGAAGTGGACGAGTAGCTCGGCCAGCTCAATGAAGCTAGGTTCAGTTCACTCCAGCTCAGTCCCTACTAAGTCAGCTCCACTAGCTGGACTACTAGCTCACTCAGCTGAGGCAGCTGAGAGTCAGCTCATCTCAGCTAGACGGACTGTCCGGGCTTTAGGCCGATGGTCCGGGTCCGGGTCAGTGGCGGGCTGTGAGGTCCGGCCATGAGGCCATGGGCTGTTGGGTCTTTGGACAAGGCCGTGGGCTAAGTCCAGGAGGCCTGGGGCGTGGGTTGGGCTTGTGACCGACCCCAAACCCAATCAGAAAGGGCGAAGGGATGCAAGTGGCCGAAAGGGGACAACCCTTGGCCGATGGTGCCCATTCGCTAGCAAGTCGTGCCTGTTCGTGGGGCAAGACTTACCCCCTCGTTTTCTATAAATATGGGGGCTCTCTGGTCGATTTCATTATCCAATTCCAGAGTAAAATACTCAGAGAAAAACGTAGAGAGAAAGAAAGAGAGAAAGAGAGAGTTCCGGCCAAGAGAAAGGCCGATTGTGGTGGTGTTGTGTTCCGGCGACTCTGATCGTTTGAGAACTAACCCCGGTCAAGAATGGGAGATCAAGACAAGGAGAAGAGCATGGAGAACCCAGACGTGGTTCACAAGGTATGTGATGGGCCGTGGCTCCATCAGACCGAACGGACGGTCCATGCGACCGCACCGCGGCTCTGCTCGGTTCCTAAGTCCCATCCGGCTCTCCTTATCTGTTTCAATTCGTTTCTCTTCTCTTCTCTCTGGTTAAACACGAAAGGTTGTGTTGGTTGAGTCCAAGGGACACGTCCCTAGGTTTTGGCCGAACATAATCAAACCGCTAGCCTAGACACGGGTCGGTTAGTCGGATGATCCGATCGCACCAAGACTGGGCGGTTAGGACGAACGGTTGGGAATGACCCAAAGGGCACGAGTTGTCAAGAGTCATGAGTGTCCAAAGGTTGTGAGTTGCCAAAGGGTGTCAGTGACCAAAAGGTACGAGATACCAAAGGTTACGAACATCAAAAGGTACGAGGACCAAGAGGCATGATTGGCCAAAGGGTGCATGTTCCAAACGGTGTCTTTCGGGACAGGTTAGGACCGATCCTTATGGATCAGCCTATGGCTTGTCTAGTTAGGACAAGGTCACGGTTTGTCTAAGCCAAGATAGAGTCGCAAGGTCTGACCGGTTGCTAAGCCTTCCGGATTAGGCTTGAGGCTTACTCGGCCGATTGGATCCAGGCCTAAGGCCGGATCAGGTAAGGGAGTCCGTTGGGCCATTGAGCCGGACTTCATTGGCCGGTCGCACCTAGATTCTATCCGGTTAGACGGATTGGTCTTTGGGGACGATCCGGATCTGTTCGTGTGTTCTGTTTATCTATTCTGGACTATCTATCTGATTCTAAGTCAAGGGGTGGTTGGTTGAATGACTTAGGATACGGTAGGTAGGTTCATACGTTTTATGATTATGTTGACTGAGGTTTATCTAAGTTCTAGGAACCAAGCCAAGCATTGTAGAATCAATCCGTTCTATTCTCGGTTATGATTAATGCTTATCTGGTTGTGGTTTCAGGAACTAAGGATGGTTCTGGTCAAGCCAAGGAGCCGTGAAGGCTCGGTCAGTGAGAGGCTGTGTAACGTGTGGTTAGATGATGCTAGGGATGAACTAGTGATTGTCTATGAGACTGTTAAGAAGTTGTGTATTGAATCTCATGTTTCCAAGTAATACAAAGTTTATACATTGTTATTCCGCTGTGTTCCCTGTTCTGTTTTTGTTTATGAACCTCATATTCGAATATGACTTAGTAACTAAAAGACTTAAAATGGATCAAACAAGCAAATAAATTAATAAGTAAGCCTGCGGACTCCATCAGGTCGAGAGGCCAGGGTTCGGGTTTTACACAGTCCACATGAAGGGTCAGCGTGATGAGTCCAAGGACCAACATGCTGATATGTGTACTGATGGACAGCCACGGACGTCCTGTGTGTGCTGACGGACACACACGGACAGCCATGGACGTCCTGTGTATGCTGACGGACACACACGGACGTCCTGTGTGTGCTGACGGACACCCACGGATGTCCTATGTGTTCTGAACAGACAGCCCCCGTGGGCCCAAATCACCCAAACAGTCCACAGGAAGGGCCAGCGTGCTGAGTCCAAGGGCCAACGTGCTGATATGTGTACTGATGGACAGCCACGGACGTCCTGTGTGTGATGACGGACACCCATAGACGTCCTGTGTGTGCTGACGGACACACACGGACACACACGGACAGCCACGGACGTCCTGTGTGTGCTGATGGACAGCCACAGACAGCCACAGACGTCCTGTTTTTGCTGGCGGACACCCACGGACGTCCTGTGTTCTGAACAGACAGCCCCCGTGGGCAAAAATCACCCAAACAGTCCACGGGAAGGGCCAGCGAGCTGAGTCCAAGGACCAACGTGCTGATATGTGTACTGATGGACAGCCACGGACATCCTGTATGTGCAGACGGACACACACGGACACAAAGGGATAGCCACAGACGTCCAGTGTGTGCTGGCGGACACCCATTGTTGTAGGCACGGGTCGGAGGGTCGAACGGACGGACGGACGCACGGACAGATGGCCGTTCCGCGGTTCAGCTTGCCTCGGACAGATGGTACTGGCCGGTTCGTCTCTTGCTTGCGATCGAACCTGAAACAGATAGGAACCTTAATGAGTTTTTAACAGGAACAAGAACAGGAAAAAGATATGATTCTTTTGGTTTTTTTTATGGAATTGGTTGAATGAAATCTAAAACAAAAGATAAAGAAAGGAGTAGATTGGCGGATGGGATCAGCTGCTGGACGTATGTCTCTCTCAGCTAGATGCCTAGGTCGGACAGGAAGATAGGTATGGATCCGGCTCTTGCTGGACGTATGTCTCTCTCAAGATTCGGACAAGGAATGGAATGGATCGAAGGACGCCACAAAGAACAATGGATTCGGCTCTTTGATATGTCACACGGCTGCTCTCAATGTTTCACACAACTGAAAGACTTAGGGTTTTCTTTGCTAAAGCAAATCGATTTCATAAAAGACTTGGCCGAAAATTTGGCTACTACAAGAGTTTAAATAGCTGTTCCTTAATGGACTCTAAAAGATAAAAGGCCTAGACAAATGGCCATAGTCTTAACCGAAAATAAATTAAAGAAAAGCAATAGACCGGTCGCGGCTTGAGATGTCCGGATCAGAACTCATAGTATGCTTGCATGTTGCCTCATTAAAACCTTTCGGAAAAACCCAGTGGGACAAAACCCGATAAGGAAAAAGAGTACAACACATACTACTCCTTCTGATGGACGGCTACATCTCTGAACCGGAAGCAAGTGGGTTGGATGAATTGAGGATGAAGGTGGAAATGATCAGGCCGGCTCCATTCTGGTCGATGGAGGAGAATTGGCTTGAATGGAAGAAGTCTGGAACCTCTAATGACTCGCTGGTGTCTTCAAGCTTTAAGTCGGCCAACTCCTGGATCAATAGTTGCTTGAATCCGGTTTGTTCCTGTGCAAGCAACTCCTGGACAGCTTTGGCAAATCCAGCCCTTATAACCCTTGAGCCGGACCTTGTGGTAGGACCTTTGCGGATGATGGGAACCTCAGTCGTGGGTACTACAACATCCCCTCCCTCTTGAACAGGTTCTGTCCTCAGAACATCTCCGTCATCTGCAATATAAGGAGACAAATCAGACACATTGAACGTTCGGGATACTTGGAACTCACCTGGCAGCTCTAGCCGGTAGGCATTGTCATTGATCCGGTCGAGCACTCGGAAAGGTCCGTCCCCCCGTGGAGATAATTTGCTCTTCCTCTCCTCCGGAAACCGTTCTGGCCTCATGTGGAGCCACACCCAGTCGCCTGGTTGGAAGATAACTTCTGTGCGTCCCTTGTTGAGCTTAATCCGGTTCCGTTCAGCCTTCTTCTCCAAAGTCTCCTTGACTTGCCGGTGCATGTTCTTCACAAACTCAGCCTTTTTGTCACCACTTTGGCTAACTTGCATGGCTGGGGGCAGTGCGGATAGGTCCATGGGCGTCTCTGGTCTAAAGCCATACACGATCTCAAAAGGGGAGAGGTTAGTAATAGAGTGCCTTGCATGGTTATAAGCAAACTCAATGAAAGGCAAACAACTCAACCAATTTCTAAGATTCTTACCCACCGTAGCCCTCAACAACTGAGAGAGTGTACGGTTTACTACCTCGGTCTGACCATCAGTCTGTGGGTGGCAAGTGGTCGAGAAGAGGAGCTTGGTTCCAAGCTTCTTCCACAATGTTCTCCAGAAGTGGCTGAGGAATTTTGTGTCTCGGTCGGACACAATGGTACGTGGCACTCCATGTAAGCGCACTACTTCCTTGAAGAAGAGATCAGCGGTTTGGCTTGCATCATTGGTCTTAGAACACGGAATGAAATGTGCCATCTTGGAGAACCTGTCCACTACAACAAAAATGGAATCCTTGTGTTCTATCTTGGGCAAGCCCAGCACAAAGTCCATAGACAGATCAACCCATGGTGCAATAGGAATAGGTAAAGGCATGTGTAAACCATAAGGATGCGACCTGGATTTGGTTTTGAGACAGACAGTGCACTTGGAGCATAGGCTCTCGACGTAACGCCTCATCCTGGGCCAATAGAAGTGATCGGAGAGGACGCTCAGGGTTTTGTCTCGGCCGAAATGCCCCATCAACCCGCCCCCATGAGCTTCTCGTGTCAGTAAGTCTCGCATGGAACCATGAGGAATGCACAGGCGCTTCTCCTTGAAGAGGAACCCGTCCTGCTGATAGAATGGACCCATGGCTCCCTTAGCCGTGTTACTGTAAAGCTCAGAAAAATCAGGGTCAGTTTCATAAGACATTTTAAGTTGTTCAAAACCCATGATCTTGGCCTCCATGGTGGTAATGAGCGTGTGGCGTCGGGATAGAGCGTCGGCCACTACGTTGTCCTTCCCCTTCTTGTACTTGATCACATAAGGAAAAGTCTCCACGAACTCCAGCCACCTAGCATGCCTCCTCTTGAGTGTGGTCTGGCCCCTCAAGTGTTTAAGAGTCTCGTGATCTGTATGAATAATAAACTCTTTAGACAGAAGATAATGTTGCCAAGTCTCAAGTGACCTTACTAGAGCATATAGCTCTTTATCATAGGTGGGGTAATTGAGGGCGGCTCCACTCAATTTCTCACTAAAGAAAGCCACTGGCCGGCCTCCTTGGGTCAGTACGGCTCCTATCCCTGTCCCTGAGGCATCACACTCAATCTCAAAAGGTTTATCAAAATCAGGAAGAGTTAGGACCGGTGCATGCGTCAGACTATATTTAAGCCTGTTGAAAGACTCCTCTTGGGCAGGTCCCCAAGTAAAGGATACATTCTTCTTGATCACGGAGGTCATTGGGGCGGCAATGGTACTGAAATCCTTCACAAATCGTCGATAGAAACTGGCCAGGCCATGGAAGCTGCGGACATGTCCGATCGTGGTCGGGGTTGGCCAGTCTTGTATCGCCTTGATCTTCTCCTCATCAACCTTCAGTCCCTGTGAACTCACAACAAAGCCTAAAAATACCAACTGATCAGTGCAGAAAACACATTTCTTAAGGTTAGCATAAAGGCCTTCTTGCCTCAAGGCTTTCAAAACCTGTTCTAGATGTCCAATGTGTTCAGTTAAGGACCTGCTGTAAATCAGGATGTCATCAAAGTACACAACCACGAATTTACCAATGTAAGGTCGGAGGACCTCGTTCATGAGCCTCATGAATGTGCTAGGGGCGTTGGTAAGGCCGAACGGCATCACCAGCCACTCGTACAGTCCTTGCTTGGTCTTGAAGGCGGTTTTCCACTCATCTCCTTCCTTCATGCGGACTTGATGGTATCCACTCCTGAGATCAATCTTAGAAAACACAACAGACCCACTCAGTTCATCCAACATATCATCTAATCTAGGTATAGGGTACCGATATTTGATGGTTATGTTGTTGATGGCTCGGCAGTCCACACACATGCGCCACGTCCCATCCTTCTTAGGCACTAGTAGAACCGGGACCGCACAGGGACTAAGGCTCTCGCGGATGTAGCCTTTGTCCATGAGGTCTTGGACCTGCCGCTCCAACTCCTTAGCTTCCTCAGGGTTGACGCGGTAAGCGGCTCGGTTTGGTAGAGGCGCGCCGGGTACAAGGTCGATCTGATGTTCTATGCCACGGACAGGGGGCAAACCGGCAGGGATCTCGTCAGGGAAGACATCCTTGTAACGTCCCATGAGGTCTTGTACTACGTCCGGTACTTCAGGAGCTTCTAAACCTGCAAAACAACCTTCCTTAAAGATCATTAGTAGCACCTGTGTCTCACGTTGTAATGATTTAAGTACTTGTCCGGAAGTCATGTAAAGGTTAGTGTTACTTACCTGGCTGGACTGCGTCATTGCCTTCTGCATATCATGAACTTCTTGAGGGCTGAGAGGTGCTAGGCTGTGCTTCTTGTTGTTGTGGACGAAACTGTAGATGTTGGTGCGGCCATGGTGAAGTGTCTCCTTGTCAAACTGCCACGGCCTTCCGAGAAGTATATGGCCGGCTTGCATGGGCACAACATCACACTTGACCTGGTCGTGGTACTTGCCAATACTGAAGGACACAACAACTTGTTCGGCAATCTTGAGCTCAGTCTCATCATTGAGCCATTTGAGACGGTATGGTCGAGGATGGGCAGTTTTGACCAACCCTAGCTTGTCAACAAGATACTTGCTAGCCACGTTAGTACAAGATCCGCCATCTATGATCAAACTACATACCTTGTGATCAACACTACATCTGGTGTGGAAGATGTTCTCCCGCTGGATGGTCTCTGGGTCAAAGAGGGTGCTAAGGGCTCTCCGGGTCACTAGCAGCTCGCCTGTCTCCGGGTAGTCGGTTACTTCCTCATCAGAGATCGCTGCCGCGGCCTCTGCCTCATCTTGTGATTCATACTCGCCATCCCCCTTTAGGACCATCACTCGTTTGTTTGGACAATCCCGAGCATAGTGGCCCTTGCCCTGACACTTATAACAAATGATGTCACGAGTACGCAAATTTTGGGCTTGAGTCTTACCCTGCTCCAGCTTTGATGCATTGGACGATTCAGCCGGGTTTGTCTTGAATCGGCTCTCAATCTCAATCGTCTTGCCCTTGTCGCCTTGCTTTGAACCCGGTTGAGTCCAAGCAGGTTTGCTGCGGCTGGTACTGGCCGTCTTGCGCTTGATGTGCTGCTCGGCTTGCGTAGCAAAGTGCAATAGATCGTTGAAGTCTTCATAGTGTTGTCTCTCCACCTTGCGGGCAATGCGGTCTTGCAGCCCTTCCAGGAATTGGGACATCATTGTCTCCTCGGGCTCGTCGGTCTCAAGCTTATTCCTAAGAGCCTCGAACTCCTCAAAGTACTCCTCCACAGTCTTAGTTCCCTGCGTAAGCTTACGAAAACGTTTTAGCACATCACGCTGGTAGTAAGATGGAATATACCTCGCGCGAAGCTTGGTCCGCATCTCGGTCCAATTACGCGCTCTCCACACTGGCCCGGACTTGGCAACGTCTCGATCCCACCACGAAAGAGCATTGTCCGTCAGCTGGGCTGCTGCTAGGGCAACCTTCTTGGCTTCACTATATTGGTAATAGTCGAAGATGTACTCCATGCGCTTCTCCCACACGATGTAGGCATCCGGATCAACCTTGCCAGCAAACGTTGGGGGATGAAGCTTAAGCGCCTTGCCTCCCAACCAGGGCTCTTCCTCCTCTCGGTCTCGACCTCCCCTATGGTCGCGGCCTCCTCCTACTTGGGCCCGGGGTCCTCGCGCGTTCCTCCTACCTCCCCGGTTCGGCCTCTCCTCGTCCTGACTGTGCGTGTCATCGGTACTGTCCGCGTCCGAGTCAGTGTCATGCGGATCCGGCTGACGCCTTCCTGGTGGTCGAGGTCCGTTGGGCCTGCCTCCCTGCCGTAGCTGAGCAAGCTCGGCGGTGATAGTCCTAAGGCTCGCCCTCAGTTCTTCATTGTCAGCTAAGAGCTGAGCGTTTATGGCCGCTTGGTCTTGACCTACATCTCCCATAGTTCTCTGCAAAGAAACTTCAAAGAAAGATTAAAAGGCAAAGGGGGGTGTTAAATAGTTGCTTGGGTCGGATACTTGGAGTATCGACCAAGGCTAAGAGTAAATGCAAGAATTTATGGTAAAAATCGAATCAAGTTGAAAAAAAAAGGAAAGATGAATATTTATTTATTTTTTTTGATTTTCGAAAACTTGGAAAGAAAGTAAAACTTCTTTAAAAAAAAAAAATGGAAAAACTTGGAGAACAATCCGAAATTTTTTAAAAAAAAAGGAAAGTAAATATTTTTTTTTTTGAATGGTGACGGCTAGGGTTCAGAAAGAACTGAGTTTCGCAGGAAACTTCAGCTCTGATACCAAAATGTTGTAGGCACGGGTCGGAGGGTCGAACGGACGAACGGACGCACGGACGGATGGCCGTTCCGCGGTTCAGCTTGCCTCGGACAGATGGTACTGGCCGGTTCGTCTCTTGCTTGCGATCGAACCTGAAACAGATAGGAACCTTAATGAGTTTTTAACAGGAACAAGAACAGGAACAAGATATGATTCTTTTGGTTTTTTTTATGGAATTGGTTGAATGAAATCTAAAACAAAAGATAAAGAAAGGAGTAGATTGGCGGATGGGATCAGCTGCTGGACGTATGTCTCTCTCAGCTAGATGCCTAGGTCGGACAGGAAGATAGGTATGGATCCGGCTCTTGCTGGACGTATTCTCTCTCAAGATTCGGACAAGGAATGGAATGGATCGAAGGACGCCACAAAGAACAATGGATTCGGCTCTTTGATATGTCACACGGCTGCTCTCAATGTTTCACACAACTGAAAGACTTAGGGTTTTCTTTGCTAAAGCAAATCGATTTCATAAAAGACTTGGCCGAAAATTTGGCTACTACAAGAGTTTAAATAGCTGTTCCTTAATGGACTCTAAAAGATAAAAAGGCCTAGACAAATGGCCATAGTCTTAACCGAAAATAAATTAAAGAAAAGCAATAGACCGGTCGCGGCTTGAGATGTCCGGATCAGAACTCATAGTATGCTTGCATGTTGCCTCATTAAAACCTTTCGGAAAAACCCAGTGGGACAAAACCCGATAAGGAAAAAGAGTACAACACATACTACTCCTTCTGATGGACGGCTACATCTCTGAACCGGAAGCAAGTGGGTTGGATGAATTGAGGATGAAGGTGGAAATGATCAGGCCGGCTCCATTCTGGTCGATGGAGGAGAATTGGCTTGAATGGAAGAAGTCTGGAACCTCTAATGACTCGCTGGTGTCTTCAAGCTTTAAGTCGGCCAACTCCTGGATCAATAGTTGCTTGAATCCGGTTTGTTCCTGTGCAAGCAACTCCTGGACAGCTTTGGCAAATCCAGCCCTTATAACCCTTGAGCCGGACCTTGTGGTAGGACCTTTGCGGATGATGGGAACCTCAGTCGTGGGTACTACAACACCCATGGACGTCCTATGTATACTGAACAGACAGTCCACGTGGGCCAAAATCACCCGAACAGTCCACGGGAAGGGTCTGCGTGCTGAGTCCAAGGACCAACGTGCTGATATGTGTACTGATGGACAGCCACAGAAGTCCTGTGTGTGCTGACGGACACACACGGACAGCCACGGACGTCCTGTGTATGCTGACGGACACACACGGACGTCCTGTGTGTGCTGACGGACACCCACGGACGTCGTATGTGTACTGAACAGACAGCCCCCGTTGGCCAAAATCACCCAAACAGTCCACGGGAAGGGCCAGTGTGCTGAGTCCAACGACCAACGTGCTGATATGTGTACTGATGGACAGCCACGGACGTCCTGTGTGTGCTGACGGACACCCACTGACGTCATGTGTGTGCTGACGGACACACACGGATAGCCACGGACGTCCTGTGTGTGATGATGGACAGCCACGGACAGCCACGGACATCCTCTGTGTGCTGGCGGACACCCACGAACGTCCTGTGTTTACTGAACAGACAGCCCACGTGGGCCAAAATCACCCATACAGTCCACGGGAAGGGCCAGCGTGCTGAGTCCAAGGACCAACGTGCTGATATGTGTACTGATGGACAGCCACGGATGTCGTGTGTGTGCAGACGGACACACACGGACACAAACGGACAGCCACGGACGTCCTGAGTGTGCTGGCGGACACCCAGGGACGTCCTGTGTATACTGAACAGACAGCCCACGTGGGCCAAAATCACCCGAACAGTCCACGGGAAGAGCCAGCATGCTGAGTCCAAGGACCAACGTGTTGATATGTGTACTGATGGACAGCCACTGTTAGACGCGATCCTGGATTTCTCAATCCAACCAGAGTTCAAACGGCCAAGTGTGTAGTGAACCAATAACCCAACAAATCCTACAATCAAGAATGCTCTGATACCAACTTGTAAGACCCGATCCTGGATTCCTCAATCCAACCAGACCGTAGCCTCACCAAACAACGCAACTAGTTCCATCTTTCTTATTCAAGTTCAAGTGTTAAATAATTCTAAGTCTTTTTTCAGAGTTTTGAGGTTCCAACATTCACACTTACACAATCAAGCATCAACTAGGGCAAATAGATATTTCATTGATAATAACCAAGGTTCATACATCATTCATCATCACACACTAGAATCGCATAAGTTCACAAGTTGCACAATAGGCTACAATAATCACACAATTTTCAGAATCAACCCAATCACCACACATCTTCCCATGGCCGCGGTCCTCATGGTGTTTTTCCCTTACCACGGTCCATTTCTGGTCCTGGATCCAACACAAACAAACACACAATCACAAGGTTAGATTACAAAACAAGAATCAAATCACATTGCATGGTCGGATCCAATCTAGTCAAGAACAATCATCAAAAATGTCAAGTCCGACCCCATTAAAAAGAGATCCAAATACCAAATAAAATTCATGAAAACTCATGACAATTCAGAAGAAAAATATTCCCATAATCAGATTCAAAAGAACCGGCTCAGATCATAGTGATCTCGGCCATGAACAGCCCAAACAAGAACAAGGGACTTTCATGGGGATTTGATCAGGCCAAGGCCTTAAGATCGATGGATTCTTCCCTGTAATATCATAAAACAATCCATAGCACAAAATATATGAAGAAACAGAGTAGAAGAAGTCAGAGTAAGGAGTGGCCAATCGATCCAAACCGGCCAGACTCACACGGCCATCATCCGCGGCCTTGTCCGGTTACTCTTGGCCACACCTCTCACTTTAGGAGTCCGGTCTCTAGGGACGACTTCCTTCTCTTTCTCCTTTGCCTTCTCCTTGTCTTTCTGCCTCAAATCCATCCTCTTGATCACACGCCCAAACACACCAGGAAAACTCAAGAACAATCTCTTGGGTCAAATCGGCCGATCCAAGACTCCAGAACAATCTCTTGGATCAAATCGGCCGATCCAAGGTTTGTGTCTCTCTTTCTCTCTTGAATTTTCTCTGTGTTTCTCTCTGTGTGAAAATGAGTAAAAATCAACCAGAATGGGCAGAAATGAGAGAGAGAGGACGCCTTAAACTTTCCCTAACCGCCTGGGCGAACATTTACCAAAATCACATCCCTTCTTCCCAAAACAATCCCATAACCGTCCCATAACCGCCCATTTGCGGTTTCTCCCCTTTCTTTCCTTTGACAAATCGATCACTGAGCCTCAGCTCACACTCTGGAAGCTTGTCCACTCCCTGTCCCGAGCTTAAGACCAATTTGGTCGAACCGTCCTGCACCCGGACCATCGGCTCGCCCAGTAACCATCCCGGACTCGTCCACACTGATCCGAACCAGAACGCACCGTCCAACTGGATTGAGCTGACCTCCAGCTGTTCCCAGCTGAGTGAGCAAGTCCACCAGCTCATGTGAGCTGAACAGATCATGGTGAACTGAATACCAGCTGAACCGAGCTGATTGAACTCAAACCAACACTCTTCCAGCTGCCTAAACACTCACTCAACTCCTTTATCCTTGTTTCCATCGTATCCTGGTTAAGTCTCAGCTGACTGATGCCCTTAACCTTCATTCAGGGCCATGATACACTTGTCTCAAGGTCAAATGACCTGACTGGTGCGTCTCCCCGCACCATGGCCTGTCCGGGCGATCCTATCTAGGATCGGGGACATGACAAGTCTCCCCCACTAACTTGGGATTCGTCCTTGAATCTATGTTAAGTGTTTCATCCGGAAGAAATTGTCTGTACCAATCCGGATACATAGCTTTCATCTTTGATTCTGTTTCCCAAGTGATGAGGTCTTTTCCATTGTAATCCCACACCAATTTGATCATGGGAACTGTCTTCTTTCTCCTAGCTTTCTCTGGCCGATCCACAATCCGAACCGGCAAGGTTTCCAAAGCCAGGTCCTTACCAAGGTCAGCAGGAATCTCGGGCAAGACAATGTCTTGTTCAGACAAGCATTTCCGGAGTTGGGATACATGGAATACATTGTGGTATACATCCATTACTGATGGCAAGTCCAACTTGTATGCCACTGCACCCACTCTCTCTAGGATCCTGAATGGACCCAAGTACCTAGGATCCAGTTTCTTTCGTCCAGAAACCCTGGTCCTACCCTTAAAGGTAATCATCTTGAGATACACCAGGTCATTGACCTCAAACTCAAGATGTTTCCTATGCTTGTCTGCATAGCTCTTTTGGCGGTCCTGCGCCTCTTTCATCTTCGCTTTGACCAACCTGATCTTCTCAGTGGTCTGTTCTACAATCTCAGGACCCAACATGCTACGCTCCCCCACTTGGGTCCAGCATAGGGGTGTCCTGCATGGCCTACCATACAAAGCCTCATATGGCGACATACCAATGCTTGTATGGAAGCTGTTGTTGTAAGCAAACTCCACTAAGGGTAAGTGTCTTTCCCAAGACTCTCCCTAGTCTAACACACACGCCCTTAGCATATCCTCCAAGGTTTGGATTGTCCTTTCAGACTGCCCATCCGTTTGAGGATGATAAGATGTGCTCATATTCACTCTGGTTCCCAAGGCCTTTTGGAAAGCCTGCCAGAAATAAGATGTAAATCTTGGATCCCTGTCCGAGACAATGCTTAATGGAACACCATGCAACCTCACTATCTCGTCCAGGTACACTTGCACAATCCTGTCGACCCTATCCCCTTTCTTGATAGGCAGGAAATGAGCCGACTTGATCAGCCGATCGACCACAACCCATACTGCATCTTTCTTATTCCTGGTCGTGGGAAACCCAGTCACAAAATCCATTTTGATGTGATCATATTTCCATTCTGGTATGGGTAGGTTCTGAAGTAGACCACTGGGAACCTGATGTTCTGCCTTCACCAGTTGACAAGTGGGACACTTAGCCACCCACTCTGCAACATCAGATTTCATCCTCACCCAATGGTAGTACCTTCTCAGATCCCTATACATCTTGTTCAGTCCAGGATGAACTGAAAACTTAGACTTATGAGCCTGTCTCATAATCTCTTCTTTGAGTTCCTTATCATTAGGAACACTGACCCTCCCATTGACCAAGATGGTACCATTGTCAGTCGTTGGTACTCTGTCTTGTCATTGGCGGCTACCGTCTTTAGATTTTCATCCAGGCTCTGTGCTTGCCTGATCCTGGTCAGGAGATCGGCCTGGTTCACTCCCTCCAACCCTAATGGCTCATCTGAACCAACCAAGGTGTTGAGGTTCAAGGACCTGATCATCCCTTCCAGTTCATCTGCCTCCCTCTCAGATGACACTTCAGCCCTTCTGCGGCTCAAAGCATCAGCCACTAGGTTAGCTTTCCCAGGATGATAAGCTATGTCCAGATCATAATCTGCAACAAACTCCATCCATCTCCTCTGCCTTAAGTTTAACTCAGGCTGAGTGAATACGTACTTCAAGCTCTTATGGTCTGTGAGTATTTGCACCTTTGCACCATAAAGATATGATCTCCATATCTTTAATGCAAATACTACTGCAGCCATCTCCAAATCATGGGTCGGATAGTTGCCCTCATGCTTTCTTAGCTGTCTGGAAGCATAGGCTATCACCTTCCCATGTTGTGTGAAAACACAACCAAGACCAGTTATGGATGCGTCCGTATACACCACATAAGGCTGATCAGTCTCAGGCAACACCAGGACGGGTGCATTCGTCAACATGTTCTTGAGTGCTGCAAACTTTTCTCACACTCCTCAGACCATGTGAACCTCACATCCTTGCCTGTCAGCTTAGTCATAGGTTGAGCTATGCTCGAGAACCCCTTGACATATTTCCTGTAATAACCAGCCAACCCTAAGAAGCTTCTAACTTCCGTAGCATTCTTTGGTTGTAGCCATTCCTGGATACATTTGATCTTGTCTTGATCCACTGAGACTCCTTTATCAGACACCACATGTCCAAGGTAACCCAATTCTCTTCTGCCAGAAACTACACTTGCTTAGCTTAGCAAAGAGCTTCTGTTCCCTCAGACGGCCCAACATCACCCTAAGGTGTCTTTCATGGTCCTCCTTTGTCTTGGAATACACGAGTATATCATCAATGAAGATGATCACAAACTCGTCCAAGTATTCCTTGAAAATGCCGTTCATCATCTTCATGAATGCAGCAGGTGCATTGGTCAGTCCGAACGGCATAACCACAAACTCATAGTGGCCATACCTGGTCCGGAACGCTGTCTTCCTCACATCATCTGGTGCAATGGGGATCTGATGATACCCAGAGGCTAGGTCAATCTTGGAGAACCACTTGGCTCCACGGAGTTGATCCAACAACTCATCAATCCTGGGTAAAGGGTACTTGTTCTTCACAGTCACCCTGTTCAAACCCCTATAATCAATGCACAACCTAAAGCTACCATCCTTTTTCTTAAAAATAGGACTGGTGCTCCCCAAGGTGATACACTAGGGCGTATGAACCCCTTCTCAAGCAACTCCTCAAGTTGCTTCTTCAGCTCTGCCATCTCAGCTGGTGCCATTCTATATGGACTTTTAGATAATGGGGCCGTTCCAGGTTCCAATTCAATGATGAATGGGTCAGCCCTATCAGGGGGAATGCCCTGTAGTGCCCCAAACACATCCTCAAATTCCCGAACCAACGGTATACCCTCTGGGTCACAGGCCCTTACAACCTCATCAGTGTAAATGGTAGCCAAAAAGGCCTCACAACCATTTCCAAGCATCCGTTCTACTTGGACTTCTGGAACCACCAAACTACAAGAGGTTGGCTTGATTCCTTGGTACTTAATCGGGGGTCCAAACTCGTTCTCAAGTTGCACCCTTCCCCGGTGACAATCTAGAGTTGCCCGATACTTTCCCAACCAGTCCATGCCCAAGATCACTTCATGATGCTTGAGGGGGACAACAATCAGATCTATAGGCATCGGCCTATCCAAGATCACCACAGGGATGTCCTTAACCAGACCGAGTGAGTTCATAACTTGCCCTCTGGCCGCACTCACTCGTTCAGGACCATCCATGTTCCATACTGGAACAAACCTTTTCCAATCATACTTGGACTCACAAAACTATGTGTAGCTCCAGTATCAAATAATGTGTGTGTTTCCACACCACCAATACTTAAGGTCCCTACACAAAACCCAACAAAGTATATCTATCCATCCTAGGTTCCATACCATGCAATTCTACTGGAATTGTAAAAGTAGTAGTCTAGAATGTTACCAGTGATCGCTTGGAAAGGCTGAGTCCCATCCACATCCTTGGATAGCTCATACACACGAGGTGTTGAGGTCTGGCCTCGTCCCTGGACTGGCCTGCTAGCCTCTCCACGTCCCTTACTCTGGTTGCCTTGCAACTTAGGACAATCCCTGCGGTTTGTGGCCCTTCTGGCCGCAGTGGTGACAGGTCCTGGACTCACCCAACGGGCTTGGACAATCCTTGGCTGAGTGATCCATCTTACCACATCGAGTACAGGCACCCATGGCCTTCCAGCACTCTCCACCGTGGTATCGACCACACTTAGGGCACTCTGACCTACCACTTGAGGTTTTACCCTCCTCGGTCGAGTCCCTCTTCCTCTTCTTGTCACCACTCTGACCCGAGGATACCACCACACTCTTAAGCTTCTGCTTTTCCTCCTCTGTGAGGTTGGTCTCCAGCAAGACCACCCTCTCAACCAACTCAGAAACCATGTGGAACTTACAAACAGAACAGTAGGTTCGAAGCTCCACCCTTAGGCCTCGGATGAACCTTCGGACCTGAACCTTCTCATCCTCCAGTTCTCTTCCCACATACCTCCTGAGTCTGTTGAACTCTTCTTCATACTCACGAACAGTCCTCCGTCCCTGAGTCAAGTCCAGGAACTTGGACTCCAAACGTTCCCACGCCTCAGCAGGAAAATACTTATGGTTGAACTCAACCTCAATGTCAGCAAAGTGCTCAATGGTACCATTGGTACGCTTGTCCAAAGCTAACCACCAATTATGTGCATCTCCCTCCAGGAAGTGTACTGCTATGTCCTTCTGGTAATCCTCGGGACATCGTGTGGACTTGAAGTTTCGAACCAACCTGGTTCTCCACTCGTCCGCCTCCATAGGATCAACACTGCCAGCAAAGTGTTTGGTTCCCAACTTGGAGATATGCTCCAGTACCTTCAGGTAGTCCATACCATGCACTGGCGTGACCGGTGGGTCAATCTCAATCACCTCAGCCACACGGCCAGCACCAACATCAGCCACTCCAGCAGCAACCCGAACCGGAGGATTAGCCTGTCCCACGGACGAGTTCACCAATGGTGTGAACGCCTGTGTCAAGGAGGCTATCTGAGCTCCCATGATCTGCATAGCCTCCACCAAGCCCCTTATGGTCGGCTCAATGACCTCCTCTGCACCAGTGACCCGAACATTGTTAGCATCAACATTCTGGCCACTTCCAGCACCAACGTTGGACGACCCAGTATCATCTCCATGGACTTGCTCTTGCTGCTCGTCCACATTAGTTTCATTAACCTCAGTAGGAAGAGTTGGACCCACTGGAAGTCCGGTTGCATTGTCCACCTGCTCCACCTGAGCCGGTAGTATTGTGGTTGGAATGGTTCCAGCTGGTAACACTCCGGTCTGTTCAGCACCATCCTGCCCCACTGCTCCAGACACTCCAGTTGCCTCCTTTCCTTTCCGAGATTTAGACCTTCTTGTACCCTTAGGAGTTACAACACAAACAAAAGGTTAGTCCACAACTGAACACACAAACCTCAATCACTCCTAAGTTAATCAGTACAAAAGATTACTTAGAACCCAACTATCTCACCATGAGTCCAAACGGCCAAGTGTGTGGTGAACCAATAACCCAACAAATCCTAGAATCAAGAATGCTCTGATACCAACTTGTAAGACCCGATCATGGATTCCTCAATCCAACCAGACCGCAGCCTCACCAAGAATGCAACCAGTTCCATCTTTCATATTCAAGTTCAAGTGTTAAATAATTCTAAGTCTTTTTCAGAGTTTTGAGGTTCCAACATTCACACTTAAACAATCAAGCATCAACTAGGCCAAATAGATATTTCATAGATAATAACCAAGGTTCATACATCATTCATCATCCTAATAGATAGATCACACACTAGAATCGCATAAGTTCACAAGTTGCACAATAGGCTACAATAATCACACAATTTTCAGAATCAACTCAATCACCACACATCTTCCCATGGCCGCGGTCCTCATGGTGCTTTTCCCTCACAATGGTCCATTTCTGGTCCTGGATCCAACACAAACAAACACACAATCACAAGGTTAGATTACAAAACAAGAATCAAATCACATTGCATGGTCGGATCCAATCTAGTCAAGAACAATCATCAAAAATGTCAAGTCCGACCCCATTAAAAAGAGATCCAAATACCAAATAAAATTCATGAAAACTCATGACAATTCAGAAGAAAAATATTCCCATAATCAGATTCAAAAGAACGGCTCAGATCATAGTGATCTCGGCCATGAACAGTGATATCAATCAAATTACCCTAAAGAGTGTTACTCTCATCAAAAAGAGGTCGAGTTTATAGTACTTAGGGATCGAATCCACAAGGAGCTAGGGAACCGATTAGATCTAATAGTTATATGATTAAGCTAGGCTAATAGGTTTTAAAGCAGTAAATAAAGCAAGTAATAAATAAAGCAATAAACAAGATGAACAAGGTAATTGTTCAGCTTGGCAAGGAGTAGTTTGATGGAAGGATGGTTGATAGATCTAGGGTTTCTATTCAGGTGTTGGAGACTATAATTCCTATGGGTACCTATTTGTTGCATGCATGATATGTTAGAGCTCAACCGCTTAACTCAGTGATCAGCTGTCGCATGTTTCACTGGTTAAAAGCTAGATCTCGTGTCTCAACGGTTAGTATGTCGACAAAGAGAGAGTGTCGATCGATGGTCTATTAAGACGTCGACCGATACACCTTTGCCAACGTCGATCGATAGTCAGTTGAGGACATCGATCGACGGGTTCTAGCCAGGCCTATGCGCGAGTATGATATGCCCTACTAAGATACTAAATTGGCGGTTAGCCCTCTCTAGCATCCTAATATGAGATAGATGTCAGGATGGGATAACAAGGTT
>NW_022610451.1:10000-41755 GCF_000309985.2 Brassica rapa
GGACTGACTATGGGAACCAAAATTCGCACTGTCGATTTCCGTTTAAATAAGGAAATTAGGAAAACCCTAATTTCCCAGAGGACCCGGATATCTGCTTCAACCACACGTCAAGCAATCAGGACACGAGAATAACAACGATAAAAATATCAAAAAAAGAGAGCAAAGAAGATCTTATTGCGAATTTGCGTATGAGCGTTTACAACAAGGTATATCCCTGGGCTCGAGAGCTGTCGGCGAGATTCCTAGTTCTAGCAACGCTAAGACGGCTAAACCTAATTGAGTCGCAGCTCGAAATAACAAAAACGGAAAATTGCCTAAATTGCTCTAAGTGCTAAGTTTTCTCTGAAAAAATCCTCTTTTCACGCTCCTCGCCCACGACTCCTTATATACCAGCTCCAAGGTCGGTTTACGCTTTTACTCTTCTGCCTTTAAGCCGTCATAGCATAAAAATCGGGATATTCCATTTTTCCTGATGTTCACAATTATCTTCAAAACTTCCGTATTTATCCGCGGAAACTTGACATTTATCGTTCCTTGTGGACCAAGCGTAAACCGTGTTGTTGTGGTTTACGGGCTTTTGGTTAAGAAATCGTAGGATGGGCCTCGAGTCGTATTTTAGGTCCCTTGGGCCGTCTTCTGACTCAAAGCGTTTACTACGATTTCTTTCGATAAGGAACGAACTTTCCCTGGTATTAATCCGCAAAGTTTGATCGATGATTTAGAATAGCGGAAAAACTAGACTGAGCTCGCTACGGTCTTCGGGAGATAGCATTGAAGGTTTGACGAGAGTGCATGGACTAGTGTCGTCTCGACGTTTCGGAAGAGCTCGGTCGCTACGCAACGACCAAACTTTGCCTCGAGCCCGGTCGCTACGTAACGATCGAGTGGGATGAACGCTCGGTCGCTACATAGCGACCGAGCGAGACGGACGCTCGGTCGCTACATAGCGACCCAGCTTGGCCGAACTCGGTCGCTACGTAGCGACCGAGCTTTGGTTCGAGCTCGGTCGCTACGTAGCGACCAAGCTTTGGCTCGAGCTCGGTCGCTACGTAGCGACCGAGCGGTACGAGCGCTTGGTCACTATGTAGCGACCGAGCTTGGCCGAGCTCGGTCGCTACGTAGCGACCGAGCGGGTTGGATGCTCGGTCGCTATGTAGCGACCGAGCTCGGATCGGACTTGGTTGCTACATAGCGACCGGACAGCGTGTATGTGCGGTAGTTACGCAATGACCAAGCTTGGTTTGTTTGCTTTGATCCTTCAAAGATACTTCTTTGTAAAAACTTCGTATTGGTTATTTTTTTACAAAAATTATATTTTTCTTTTTACTATCTTTTTCAGAAATGCGATTTCCGAGGGTTTTCGGGTGATAATTCCGTCGTGACCGTTTTTTACCCCAACAGTTAGCCCCCCAGCCTGTTAGGACCATGCATCGTAGGGTCCTAGCGTGCGGTTAGGCATGTTTGGCTAGTTAGGCGTGTTGGATGGAATTAATATCCAAAAGTCTGAGCTTGAATAGTAAATTCTCATTCCTATAAGAAAGGAGGTAACTTCTTCACACTTTTTTTCACTTTCTTGTTTTCTCAAAGATTTTTCCTTAAGAAAACATTCCTTCTTTCTCCCTATCCCTTCCTTCCATTTTTTCCAAAGAGGAGTGTAAAATGTTGAGTAAGAAAAAGATTGCGAGGAAAGGGTCTTCGTCCGCAAGTGCTCATGAAGAGCTCCTCGTTCCGAAGATAGAGTTTGTGCCTCACTCGGTAGATCCTGCCGAGAATGAGGCATGGTGGGTTGCGCATTACGGCTCGATCATTTCTCCAAAGAGAAGCCGTTCCCGGTCCTGACCCATCGTGCAGTTGAGGAAGGAGCACCAAGCAGGAGTACTTACGAGTTCCTCGAGATCATGCGGTCGTTCTACCGTATTCCAAGCACGGTGGAGTTTCGGGTTCCTTGTCGAGGGGAAAGCGCTGATAACCCCCCGGAGGGTTATTTCACTTGCTACGAAGCGTACGTAGTGCATTGTCGCTTGGTTCCCGATTACCGTAATCATCATCCGAGTGTTGGAGCGTTTCGAGGTGGCAATCAGCCAATTGAAACCCCTTGCCGTTCAGCACCTTGTTGGAATCCTTATCTTAAGCTACGAGCATGGTCTCTCCCTTTCCGTTGATCACTTTGACGCGCTTTTGAAGCTACAGCTCGTCAAGGACAAGGAGATGTATAGGCTGGTCCCTCGGAGCTTCATTTCGGTGGTTAAGAGATCCATCTCCAACTTCAACTCGTGGATGAAATTTTTATTCTTTATTCGTATAGACGCAGCGTCTGTCGAAGAGAATTTTATCCCACTGGTCCGGAGGTTGCCAAATGATCATCCCTTCATCAACCCGCTGGCCCCATTCCCCGAGGATATCATTGAAGTGAGGGATCTTCTTAGGAATGGTCCGTTTTTCTGAACTTCTTTCACGCCGAAACGAGTTCGGAAGGCTCTAAGGTTTGTGTGTCCCGATCCTGTGGAAGCGGGGAATAACTCCGAGCCCGATGATCAGGGTCCGATGCTGCCCTGCTGCTGCGACGGATTGGAACTCCTGAAAGGGGAAGGATATCGATCTTGGCGACATAGAGTTTTCGATGGACGATTCTATGCTTCCGGGATGGGATCCAAACCTTGCTTATGGCGACGGAAGCGGTTCTAGCGAGGTTCCTATTCCGGACTTTGACGATATCTTCGCTGGTTTACCCTCGGGCTTCGATGCTCCTCCACCAACGAATGAAACAGGAAGGCCGAAGGTTGTCGCGGAAGGGTCTCGTATTATAAACGGGGTATGATTTTCTCAAAAATTTTTGTGATTGCCTAGGTGTTTTTTTTTTTGCTTATAACGTGTTAATTGGTTTTGCAGGGCCTTAACTTGCTTGGCTCGGCCATCGAAGCGAGTCATAGGGAAGCTATGGTCTATCGTTTCAAAGCAGAGAAAGCGGAGCGAGATCTCGCTCGCGAGCAAGGCGAGGTGTCGGAGCGAGAAGCGCAACTTACTCGTGATCATGCGCGGGCCATCCGTAAAGCGGAAAGGAAGGGCAAAAGGGAAATTGTCGAGGTGATGAAGACTCGTGCTTCTCAGTTTCAGGTCGAATACGGAAACCTCAAGGATGCCTTTACCTCGGTAGGCGATTTCCGTGAGTGCTGCGGTTCAGTCGGAAGTCTTTGGAGAACGCAAGCCGATGACTATGTGTTCGAGAAGGAAATGAGCTTGATGAAGAGCGGCATGAACGAACGTGCCCACGCTGAGGCACTCATTCCTTCGATCGACGAGAGGATCCAAGGGTTCTGGGATTCCATCTCGGTTTCCCCTGATACGAAGAGGTTCCGACCAGGCTTCCTGATGATGGCGAGGAAGTGGACCGTCATGCGGATGCGTTCGGTGCTTTGTTGTCCGCCGACTTTGACTTTGGGCCATGAGAGGCAGAGTGATTGCTGAGAGGAAGATGCTTGTCTTTCCATTCTATGTTTGTGGCCGAATGTGGCCTTTATTTCGAGAGATTATATGGGCCTATTTTGGCCATTTTTATTGCTTATAGGACTGGCCGTTGGTGGCTTTGAATCCCTTACCGCTTTACGCGGCTTTTATATATATGATGGATGTTTCATTTTGAATTTTCCCTGAGTAGGTTAGAAGTAAATATGAGTTGTCGTCTCATATTTAATTCCGATGAGACGTTCAATCTGTTGGTTCGTTCGTGATTTTCGTAGAAAATTACTTATCTTTACGATTTTCGGGAACATTGAGATGTAAATCGAGAGACATGGTTTAGGATTTCGTATCTTTTAGATATCATGTCTTGAGATGTTTGAGACCAGAGCGTTGGGTTTAGGGCAAGACCTAGGTTTACTTTCGGTTAAGGTTTGTGCGGTGACTAGCCGGCTATCATTTTTCCTGTTGCGATTTCTTCCTGACTCCTTCTGATTTAAAGTCCGCGATAGGTTCTCGGCTTATATGACTTGTATGGTACGAATCGAGCATCTTCTCAGAGGCAATTTTTAAACCAACTGGGAGTGCTAAACCAAAATTTCGGATTTTTGTTGTAGCGCGCTTTTGTCCTTGTGTTGGATGTTTTGAAGATCAAAAGAGTGATCGAATTGCGTCTGTTTAAGACGGCTGGCGTGTTCGTCGGGGCCAATCGACGAACTGGGTGTAAGGTTTTGGTGGTCGCGTTCAGACAATTTGTTAGTATTATCTTCGAATTTTAACTTTGCGACGTCTCGCAGTTGTTTCGAGGATTATACGTGTATCTTTGAGTGTTTGAAAGATGATATTTTTACGATTTTGGGCTGGATGAGGCTGCAGACAAGAGTCTTAATGTTTCCAGGCGTGTCCGAAAAGTTTTTGCGTTTAACTGAAGTGTAAACATTTTTGATAAAAAGGAGCAACGTAGATTGTAGTGAAAGTTTTTGAAGTTTTCAAAAACTCGATTACAATAATGAAGATTTTTCTAAATGGGAGTATACGAGTATACGCACCCACTCCCCCCCCCCTTTTTAGAGAGGGGGATAGCTGAACTCGTCTTTTGACAAGCTGCCTACGTACCCCTTTCGAGGATCAAGCCATCTCGTAGTTCTGTTTCATGCCGCGGCTGTTTTTACTCGGCGGTAGACGTTGTGCTGTCCGCCTTGACCGTGTTGATCGTGGCTGGGTCAACCCTATTTTCCGGATGTTCCGGTTGAGTTGTAGCGTCGGCTTAGGACTCGTGTCGAGTTTCAACGTCCGATGCGTTTGCGTCGGCAGACGATTTTAATTCGTCTTTACTTGGGGCGTTTTTGGCCGAAGATTGATCCATCTTCGTGCGTTTTCAATTCGCAGTTGCAGAAGTCGTGACTTTCCTTAACTTGTGCTCTGCGAGGAAGCATAGCCGCGAATGTTTTTGGCATCCCCAGATAGCCGCGACTCCGCTTGGGGTCGGAAATTTGAGACCCAGGTGGTAGTTTGATGGAACTGCTTGCATGGCATTGAGCCATCGAGTTCCCATGATCACGTTGTAGATAGCGGGATGATCGACTACCGCAAACTCGACGATTTTTGTGATCTACTTGGCCATGACTGGCAACTGGATTGATCGAAGAGTCATCGATACTTCGCCTGAGAAACCCGTGAGCAGTTTTGGCGTCGGAATTACTTCTCCGAGTTTGATGCTCATCCGCTTGAGAGTGTCGCGGAAGATTACGTTGACTGTGCTTCCCGTGTCGACGAGTACCCATCCGACTTCTAAGTCTCGTATGACGAGATCTATGACGAGCGGATCACAGTGAGGTTGATCGATGCCGCCGGCTTCCTCCTTTGTGAAGGTGATCGAGCAATTTTGGCCATCTCGGGGAGGAGACCATGTAGGCCAATTTGCACTTGACTCTGCCTTCTGTTGGTAAGCCTTGATGGCCGACACAGTATCACCGCAGTATTGTGATCCTCCGATGATCATGTTGACTCTGCGACGATTGTTATCATTCCCCTTGTCGTCCGACCTCCTACCGCGTTTATCCCCAGGCTGGTTTCGTTGAGGAGATTTTTCAGCGAGTGGATTCCTGTCCGTCTTTGGAGGGCGATCAGAGTCGAGGATGAGATCCTTGACGCTGGTTACTTCCGAGAGCTCTCCAGCGAGTAGCTTCGTGGCCAGCCTTGCTCCCAAGACTTTGCAGTTGGTCGTGGAGTGTCCTCGGGATAGGAGGAACTCGCAGAAGGTGTTTTTGTCATACCCTTGATTGTGGGTCCACGTGTTGCCTGTGGTTCGGCCTTGATCCGAATGGATCGCATAATTATGCGCCCCTTGGAGATCTTCCACCTCGTGATGGACGTACTTGTCGTTACGACAGTTCTTCTTTCTTGCTTTCGGATCCACGTCCTTCGAGGATGGTCTTGCCGCCTTATGTTTTTGCGATTAGACTTTAGTTTCTTCCTTGACTATGATGTAGTCCGTTACTTTGTGGAGGGCGTCCTGGATCGTTCGCGGTTTGTCGAGGGTTATCCACTTTCTGAATTTCGACTTGTACCAGAGTGTCTTTCTCAGCGCGTCAATGGCCACTTTTTCGCTTATCCCGCTGACCCTGGACATTATCAGCTTGAACCGGCTGATAAACTCGTGGAGGGGTTCGTCTTCCTTCTGGGAGAGACTCCAGAGATCGACATCGGAAGTTTCTCTGTCTATGAACACAGAGTATTGTTTGAGAAATTCCAATGCGAGCTGTCGGAAACTCCTGATGGTGTTGTGATGGAGGCGTCCGAACCATTCGGGCGCCGCTCCTTCTAGATTTTCGACGAACAGGCGGCAGTAGCCGGCATCTTTTTCGCCGTTCTTCAGTCTCGCTCTTCCCAACGCGATGTGGTAAGCCTGAAGGTGTGTTTTTGGATCGGCCGTACCATTGTACTTTGGTACATTGATTTTTCCCGGATCGGATATCCTCATATCCGAAATGCGACTGGTAAAGGAGGTCTTTCGAGCTCCTTCCAGCAGTCGATCAATTTCGGGGGCAGCACTAGTAGCATGATGGATTTGAGACTTTACGGCTCTCACTTCTACCGCAGTCTTGGTGATGTAGACGCGAAGATCGCGGATATCCGACATCTCGTCAGTAGATTTCCGAGCCTGTCGGCGTTTACTGCGAGCGAGCTCGGTTTGCTTTTCAGCCAGCTCTTCTTGTTCGTTCCAATAGACGATTTCCTCTTCTTCCGTCATTAGTTTGTCGAACGGAGAGCTTTCCCGAGCAGAGTGGCTTCTGGTCCTTCTTGGATGTCTGTCGACGTCCTCGTCGGTGTCGTTGGAGACATCGCTAGGATCCAGGTCAATGCGTTCGGCTTCGTTATCCTCTGAATCCTTTGCAGGAGGCGGAGGACTTTCAGAGTTCCCCTTTTCGATGGGAGATTTCTCGCAAGGGTTTTGACCCGAAGGTCGTTCCCGCGCGACTCCAGATCTGTCAAGTGGGGTAGCGAAGTCGAGCCTCTTCCCGCGGATTTTGGTGGTTCCGCGGGGACGGATTGCTCGAGTCCTTGCCGTTAAGGTTTCAACCTGTTTGGTCAAGGTACTCACAATCATGTGGAAGATTACGTTGACTGTGCTTCCCGTGTCGACGAGTACCCTTCCGACTTCTAAGCCTCGTATGATGAGATCTATGACGAGCGGATCACAGTGAGGTTGATCGATGCCGCCGGCTTCCTCCTTTGTGAAGGTGATCGAGCAATTTTGGCCATCTCGGGGAGGAGGAGACCATGTAGGCCAATTTGATCGATGCCGCCGGCTTCCTCCTTTGTGAAGGTCTATGACGAGATCTATGCCGCCGGCTTCCTCCTTTGTGAAGGTGATCGAGCAATTTTGGCCATCTCGGGGAGGAGGAGACCATGTAGGCCAATTTGCACTTGACTCTGCCTTCTGTTGGTAAGCCTTGATGGCCGACACAGTATCGCCGCAGTATTGTGATCCTCCGATGATCATGTTGACTCTGCGACGATTGTTATCATTCCCCTTGTCGTCCGACCTCCTACCGCGTTTATCCCCAGGCTGGTTTCGTTGAGGAGATTTTTCAGCGAGTGGATTTCTGTCCGTCTTTGGAGGGCGATCAGAGTCGAGGATGAGATCCTTGACGCTGGTTACTTCCGAGAGCTCTCCAGCGAGTAGCTTCGTGGCCAGCCTTGCTCCCAAGACTTTGCAGTTGGTCGTGGAGTGTCCTCGGGATAGGAGGAACTCGCAGAAGGTGTTTTTGTCATACCCTTGATTGCGGGTCGACGTGTTGCCTGTGGTTCGGCCTTGATCCGAATTGATCGCATAATTATGCGCCCCTTGGAGATCTTCCACCTTGTGATGGACGTACTTGTCGTTACGACAGTTCTTCTTTCTTGCTTTCGGATCCACGTCCTTCGAGGATGGTCTTGCCGCCTTATGTTTTTGCGATTAGACTTTAGTTTCTTCCTCGACTATGATGTAGTCCGTTACTTTGTGGAGGGCGTCCTGGATCGTTCGCGGTTTGTCGAGGGTTATCCACTTTCTGAATTTCGACTTGTACCAGAGTGTCTTTCTCAGCGCGTCAATGGCCACTTTTTCGCTTATCCCGCTGACCCTGGACATTATCAGCTTGAACCGGCTGATAAACTCGCGGAGGGGTTCGTCTTCCTTCTGGGAGAGACTCCAGAGATCGACATCGGAAGTTTCTCTGTCTATGAACACAGAGTATTGTTTGAGAAAATCCGATGCGAGCTGTCGGAAACTCCCGATGGTGTTGTGATGGAGGCGTGCGAACCATTCGAGCGCCGCTCCTTCTAGATTTTCGACGAACAAGCGGCAGTAGCCGGCATCTTTTTCGCCGTTCTTCAGTCTCGCTCTTCCCATCGCGATGTGGTAAGCCTGAAGGTGTGTTTTTGGATCGGCCGTACCATTGTACTTCGGTACTTTAATTTTTCCCGGATCGGATATCCTCATATCCGAAATGCGACTGGTAAAGGAGGTCTTTCGAGCTCCTTCCAGCAGTCGATCAATTTTGGGGGCAGCACTAGTAGCATGATGGATTTGAGACTTTACGGCTCTCACTTCTACCGCAGTCTTGGTGATGTAGTCGCGAAGATCGCGGATATCCGACATCTCGTCAGTAGATTTTCGAGCCTATCGGCGTTTACTGCGAGCGAGCTCGGTTTGCTTTTCAGCCAGCTCTTCTTGTTCGTTCCAATAGACGATTTCCTCTTCTTCCGTCATTAGTTTGTCGAACGGAGAGCTTTCCCAAGCAGAGTGGCTTCTGGTCCTTCTTGGATGTCTGTCGACGTCCTCGTCGGTGTCGTTGGAGACATCGCTAGGATCCAGGTCAATGCGTTCGGCTTCGTTATCCTCCGAATCCTTTGCAGGAGGCCGAGGACTTTCAGAGTTCCCCTTTTCGATGGGAGATTTCTCGCTAGGGTTTTGACCCGAAGGTCGTTCCCGAACGACTCCAGATCTGTCAAGTGGGGTAGCGAAGTCGAGCCTCTTCCCGCGGATTTTGGTGGTTCCGCGGGGACGGATTGCTCGAGTCCTTGCCGTTAAGGTTTCAACATGTTTGGTCAAGGTACTCACAAGCTTATCCTGTTCTTCTGACATTTTCTCATAGGTGGCGAACATCTTTTTAAACTTCTCGAGCGCCTCGGCGTTGGCTGGTGCGTTGGCCGCGGGTACGTCTGCTGCTGGAGTGTGGATATTGGTGTCGCTGCCTCCGTTAAGAGGAGTCTGCACGTTATCCGCGTCGTTAGTTGACATGTCTGATTGAGCGTGGTGTGGCTTTTGAAGGTTAGATTGATCTGTATCCCCCTCCTTCTAGCGCCGAACTGTGGGAACCGAAATTCACACTGTCGATTTCCTTTTAAATAAGGAAAGTAGGAAAACCCTAATTTCCCAGAGGACCCGGATATCTGCTTCTACCACACGTCAACAGACATCCAAGAAGGACCAGAAGCCACTCTGCTCGAGAGCTGTCGGCCAGATATAAGGTAAAAATAAGAAACTAATGACGGAAGAAGAGCCACTCTGCTTTGCGCTCAACAGACATCCAGGACATGAGAATAACAACGATAAAAATAAGAAATCGAAAAAAGAGAGCAAAGAAGATCTTATTCCGAATTTGCGTAAGAGCGTTTACAACAAGGTATATGCCTGGGCTCGAGAGCTGTCGGCCAGATTCCTAGTTCTAGCAACCCTAAGACGGCTAAACCTAATTGAGTCGCAGCTCGAAATAACAAAAACGGAAAATTGCCTAAATTGCTCTAAGTGCTAAGTTTTCTCTGAAAAAATCCTCTTTGCACGCTCCTCGCCTAGGACTCCTTATATACTAGCTCCAATGTCGGTTTATGCTTTTACTCTTCTGCCCTTAAGCCGTCATAGCATAAAAATGGAGATATTCCATTTTTCCCGATCTTCACAATTATCTTCAAAACTTCCGTATTTATCCGTGGAAACTTGACATTTATCCTTCCTTGTGGACCAAGCGTAAACCGTGCTGTGGTTTGCGGCCTTTTGGTTAAGAAATCGTAGGATGGGCCTCGAGTCGTGTTTTAGGTCCCTTTGGGCCGTCTTCCGACTCGAAGCGTTTACTACGATTTCTTTCGATAAGGAACGAACTTTCCGCGGTATTAATCCTCAAAGTTTGATCGATGATTTAGAATAGCGGAAAAACTAAACTGAGCTCGCTACGGTCTTCGGGAGATAGCATTGAAGGTTTGACGAGAGTGCATGGACTGGTGTCGTCTCGAGGTTTCAGAAGAGCTTGGTCGCTACGCAGCGACCAAACTTTCGCTCGAGCCCGGTCGCTACGTAGCGACCGAGCGGGTTGGATGCTCGGTCGCCATGTAGTGACCGAGCTTGGCTCGGACTTGGTTGCTACGTAGCGACCGGACAACGTGTATGTGCGGTAGTTACACAATGACCGAGCTTAGTTCCTTTGCTTTGAGCCTTCAAAGATACTTCTTCGTAAAAACTTTGTATTGGTTATTTTTTTACGAAAATTATATTTTTCTTTTTAATATCTTTTTCGGAAATGCGATTTCCGAGGAGATTCGGGTGATAATTCCGCCGTGACCGTTTTTGACCCCAACACTGACAACCCTGTTCCAGCATCCGAATCGCTCGAACTGCTTGAACCACTACTTTCTCTTGAACCGGACACAGACATTCGTACTGGATCGGATGAAGCCCAGTCTCCAATTGCACACAACCTTTATGGCATTCGAGAGTGGCCTGTTACTTTCCCAACAAGTTCATACCTAGGATCATCTCGTGATTCTTTAGGTGGGCACAAACCAGATTCACAGAGAAGACCTTTCCCTGGATCTGCACTGGGATATTCGACATGAGACGTAGTGAGTTCCTGGCTTGCCCACCATCTGCCCTCACTATCCCAAAATTATCACCAGCGTACAGACAGAACAGACCCTTTATGACCAGTCCCGGACTCACAAAACCTATGTGTAGCCCCTGCGTCGGAAAGTACGTGAGTTTTTACCCCACCGACCATGAGGGTTCCTATCAGAGACCCCTCATCAGAATCCCCTAGACATTTCTAGGTTCCAGACCAAGCATTTCTGCTTGAGGGCCCTAGCAGATATGAACTCGTTTAGGTAAGCCAACCTTGGTCCATCTCTGGACTCGATTGCATACCACCTTGGTCCATCCGCTAGGTCACTCGCCATACTGGTCGAGCCCTATCCGATCCCATATGGATCCTTAAGGCGTAATGCTTATCTCTGTTGAGTCCTGGTAGACTTCTGCAAATCCCTAAGCGACCAAGCTTTAGTGGAGTGCCTTGTTCCCCAGGCCACTCAACCGTAAACATAAACTACCTTAGACTGATTCACAACATCTTGTTGTAATCATATACCACTGTCTTATGGAAAATACTTTGGTCATGACCATACCATGAAGGATGTCCCATAACATCCGTCAATGCATTGCCAATATGTTCAATACTTCCACTTCCAGTGGGTACCTAGATGAGTAGGATTTCGATTTGATCACACATTTGGAAAACGTCCCATACCATTCTCCAAAGCGTCTTACTATTGCGAATGCTCACACCATTCACAATAGTAATTATAATATCCTCAATCCCCATCATACTAAGATACTTAACATCATGTTCTTCCAATGATTGGAATGAACACCCTGAGTTTCCTCATTCTTTCTTTCAACGGATTAAGATTGGAATTGATTCATTCCATCCAACTAGATCTAAGGAAACCTATCTTGACTTATACCGAGTCCTAGCTGATCCATCTGATCACAAGTCCACTCGTGTACTGGTCATGTAGTGTCTCCTTTGACTCAGATTTAACATTGCATATGCTTTACTTATTATGAACGGCCATCAAGGGATAACACTTAACTTCAGTAGAGTGCTGCACGTTTATTTCAACCTAAGCCACTCTCTGGTCCATGTTACTTCCCTTGTCCAGGTAATCCATAAACAAGTTTTGCATTGCTTCCATCCCTTCCAACCCGTCTATTACTTCTAAAAAACTAAATCGACCAACCTTTCTGTTTATAGGATCTTCCCCTTGGAAAATGTATATTGGCTAGGCCGGTTTATCTTAGAACTCCCACATTCACAAGCATGATACCCTAGCTTACCTCAACTCTTTCTTGGCTCACCCCAACTAAGGTTTCATAGTCATCATAGTTTTGAGAAATAATTGTGATTTGGAAACCAACATCTTAGAGCGTTGTCCTAAACAGGATCAACCTGGCTCTGATACCAACTTGTAACACCCCGATCCGGCCGACTAGGCTGTGGTCGAAGTCTTACGTTGCTTGGTCCACTTCTTGGCCGAACCTCTTAATTTTTGCCATTTATTTATAATATCGCCTAAAGGCAAGGGCTAACTTAGATCTTAGCTAAAGACTTCCCTAGCCATTAATAGACTAGATCCTTTCAACAGATACGCAGCGGATTTTTCTCTAGTTAACTATTGGTCTAAAACCAATCTAACAGTTGTCTGGTCGAATCATGATAGACCATATATTTTACCCATTTTTAATCATGGTCTATAAGTGTTTTAAAGTGTTTTAAGATACAATTATTATGTTTTGGAGTCTATTTAGAGTATTTACAGGTTCATGGACGTTTAGGAGAAATATGGTGATTTTGGAGTCTTTTGGAGCCTTTGGAGGTCACAAACGCGTCAGATGTTTAGCTATGGATGAAGACCTTCTGACCGTTATATTGATCTCATATTTTGACACAAGATAGAGCTTTAAGTTAGCTTTCCAATGCCACCAGTCTCAGTTCAGTCGGCATCCTGTAGCAGACGTTATGTCCGTTTTACTGAAGAGTGGTCAATCTGCCTCGCGAGAGGAAGCTGCCGAGAAGAGGAAGCCACGTCGATCGATGCAGCATTTTGTACGTCGATCGATGGAGATCCCAGATCGTGGGCCTTGTATATTTTATGACTGCGTGAAACCCAGAAGCCAAAAATTACCAAAATGCCCTTGGACGACCAGTAACCCTATTTATGTCATTTCTAAGCCATTGTTGACGGCTACGCTTTTACACGCTTTCTGTTTCATTGTTTCACTGAGAGGACAGAAGGGAGGAACTCCTATCAGAGTCCTCCTGGAACTCCTTTGGTTTTATTTATCTATTTCATTTCAGTTTTATATCTATCCATCTATGATTTATGTTTTCATGTCTGAGTAGATCCACCTGTTGGATCCAGGGTTCAGATAGGTTTGTGGGATTAGCCCCAAACTGTAGATCTGCCTTGTTGTGATATTCATGATAGATTTATATTCTTTGCTTGTTTTAGCCTTGCTAACTAGAACTTGATCATAGAATTGCATACTCAAGCACCCTTGTTATCCCATCCTGACATCTATCTATCATATTAGGACTGCTAGAGAGGGCTAACCGCCAATTTAGTATCTTAATAGGGCATATCATATTCGCGCATAGGCCTGGCTAGAACCCGTCGATCGATGTCCTTAAATGACTATTGATCGAAGTTGGCAAAGGTGTATCGGTCGACGTCCCAATAGGACCATCGATCGACACTCTTTCGTTGTCGACATACTAACCGTTGAGACACGAGATCTAGCCTGTTAACCAGTGACACTTGCGACAGCTGATTACTGAGTTAAGCAGTTGAGCTCTAACATATCATGCATGCAACAAATAGGTACCTATAGGAATTATAATCTCCAACACCTGAATAGAAACCTTAGATCTAGCAACTATCCTTCCATCGAACAACCCTTGCCAAGCTGAACAATTGACTTGTTCAACTTGTTTACTACTTTGTTTATTTAATTGCTATTTTACTGCTTTATAATATATTAGCCTAGTTTATTGTAAATTGTTTAGATCTAATCGGTTCCCTAGCTCCTTGTAGATTCGATCCCTAAGTACTATAACTCGACCTCCTTTGATGAGAGTAACACTCTTTAGGGTAATTTGAGTGATATCAAATTTGGCGCCGTTGCCGGGGAGCTTTGATCGCCACTAGATGTTCTTTAGTTAGATTTAGTCTAGGTTTTGTTACTGTTCGAAAAACTCATAAAATTTTTTCTTCTATTTCAGGTACATACATATCAGTACCAGAGCAATGAAGAGAAAATTTCTAGGTCCTTCAAGGAAAGAACCTGCTGGTCTATGCATGATCCGTAATTCTAAGAGGGAAGTATCGATCGACACCCTCCAAGCCGCATCGATCGATGGCATACACCATCAATCGATCGACACCATTCATCCGACGTCGATCGACAAACGACAAGCAGCGGTGATCGACAGAGCCAACAAATCGTCAAACAACACTGTTCACCGAGGTACTATTCATCGAGGTATTGTTCATCCATGTACTGTTCATCATAATACTATTCATGCTAGTACTGTTCATCGCAAAACTATTCATCGTGACACTATTCACTTACCGTCGATCGACACAATTCAAATTCCATCGATAGACACTATTCCTGTCCCGTCGATCAACACTGTTCATCCCGTGTCGGTCGACACTATTCATATCCCGTTGATCGACACTGCTCATCTCGTATCGGTCGACACTATTCATATCCCGTCAATCGACACTGTTCATCCCGTGTCGGTTGACACTATTCATATCCCGTCGATCGACACTGTTCATCCTGTGTCGCTTGATATCACTCAAATTACCCTAATAAGTGATCTTACTCTCTCAAATAAGAGGTTCGATTGTAATACTTAGGGATCGAATCCACAGAGAGCAGGGGCACACAATAGACTATAGAAATCAAGGTTAAGCTAGGTAATCAATATTAAAACAGTAAATAAAGCAATGTGAACAAGGTAGTTGTTCGATTGATTGAGGTTGTAAACAGTAAGGAGAAATAGCTAGACCTAGGGATTTATCAATCAAGAGATTTAAAACTACAATTCAAGGATGCTAATAGCTTAAAGATTCATTCTAGAACTCGATTATAATAAGTAAGCAATCCATCTCTCAATGCAATTACTAATCAGATGCCTAAGTCTCTGTTCCAGCTTTCGCATGCGAACAAGAAGTGAGTGTCGATCGATGCTATGGTCTGAGCATCGATCGATACTTCCTCAGAAAAGCGTTAACGACCTAATCGATTATGTTCAACTAGACTCTTAGACCAAATTCTCATATGCGCCTAAGTATCTAATCCAGAAGCATTCGGGTTCTGTTAATTGGCTGCACTTTAGTGCATCTCAATTGTCATATGATTCTAGGTTCAAACAATCAGTCACACTTTCATGTGAATAAAACTATTCCAGATCCTAGTATTACAAATCACCCTGGTGTAGAAGTTCTATAGATAGCCTAGCAATTCTAATTGATTATCAGTTTGACATTAAGCTCATGAAATCCCTAAACCTAACAAGATGAACTACTCAGACATGATAGAAGAAATACAAATTATAGTCTGAATAATATAATAGAATAGAAAGCAATAATAAAATCAATGGAGTTCCAATCAATCTCTGAAGGATAATTGATCTTCTCTCCAACCCTAAAACAAGAATAATGGAGTAAAGAAAAGTGTAAAGAGAGCGTAGCCGTCAACAATGGCTTAGAATAACATAAATAGGGTTTTTGGTCGTCCAAGGGCATTCTGGTAATTTGTGATGGCTTCTGGGCTTCAATTAGTCATAAAATATACTCAGCCCACATTCTGTCATCCATATCGATCGATATGAAGGCTTTCCCATCGATCGATATACATTCCTCTTCTCGACAGACTCCTCTCGCGAGGCAGACTGACCACTCTTCAGTAAAATGGGCATAACGTCTGATCTAACCGTGGATAACTTAATACCGGTGGCATTGGAAAGCGAACTCAAAGCTCTATCTTGTGTCAAAAGATGGACTCAATTTAACGGTGGGAAGGTCTCCATCCATAGCTACACATCTGACGCGTCTGCGCAGCTCTGCACTTAAAAGGCTCCAAAAGACACCAAAATTACCATATTTCTCCAGAACGTACCTGAACCTGTAAATACTCTAAATAGACTCTATATTGTAGTAAATATATATATAAACACTTATAGACCATGGCTAAAAATGGGTAAAATTCATGGTCGATCAACTCCCCCAGACTTACCCTTTTGCTTGTCCTCAAGCAAAACCAACAGGCAGTCTCTCTGAAAGAGGTTTGAAAATGGAGGAACTTACATGATTTAAAACTTAGAACCATCACCTCTACAATATTGCAATCCACATCTAAGAAGTCATAATTACAGAAGCACATTATACAATATCATAGCTTAGCAACCAAATTCACCTAGCCAACATCTTAGCAAATCATGTCTGACATTCCCCTCTACCAACCTCATTTCTTAACATAAATAAATGTGTATGCTTTACTTTGGGAGTATCAATCACAAGACACATGGACTCTTACCCCAACAGGTATCTGAGTAAACAGGTAGTCTTGTTCTGGTTTCTTTTACTCTATATCTCCCTTCTCTGAATCCTTTTTATCTCAATTCCAATGAACAAAGATGATGATGCAGTCCATCTTATTCACCTTCTTTTCGAATTTTTTTTTTTATTATATATATTTTTTTCTTTTCTTGACAAAGTGTAGGTGAATAGTGGGGTGATCGGTAATGTACCTACCCCTCGCTTCCAACAATGTGTGATCATTCTATTAGAGTAGAATAATGAGGTCATCGGTAATGTACCTACCCCTCTAAACCGTAAGAAATCATCTCAATCTTTTATTTTATTTTATTAGGATGCCAAAGGGAGGAGAGAACGAAACCAAAATCACTCAGACTTTTACCTTTCAGACCTGAAGGAGGAATCCGATCCAGTGTATACCAAGCCCCAAGACAAGCAGTTAAGTCAAATTAGGTTGGAGGTCAGCTTCGGTTCCTTCAAACAATCTCAGCAAGTGTGAACATAGTTGACAGGTTGATCAACTTTAGTATCTTTAGTACTTTCTGCAATCAGTAAGTCTAGATCATCATCCCCTTCTTGACTCAATAAAAACAAATTTTGAAAATGTTTTAAATAAGATTCATAAAAGTAGATAAACGTTAGTAATCCCCCATACTTAAATTACACTGTCCCCAGTGTAACACAGTCGGTGGTAAGGGGAAAATCAAAAAGCAGAAGTACAAAATTTAACAAGTAAGAACGATATACCTGACCATATTAAGTGTCGATCGATGGAAAAGAGTTACCATCGGTCGCTGCAGGTGATGTACTGTCGATCGATATCGACATGCTCTAATCGGTCGATATTCAAGGCAATCGGCTACTCGGGTCCCTATTCTAAATATCTAACTCAAACATAATATTAGTAGAACCTCCCCCAAATTTAAATAACAGTATGAATAGTGTTATACAGTCTAAGATTGGTGGGAAAATAAACCATAAGGATAATATTTAACAAGGCTCGCGGGTATACATGCCTTTGATTTGAGTATTATCAACAAAATTAAGTGTCGGTCGATGCTGATGCAGAACTCGTCGATTCTTGTGCAAACTCATCTGCTTGATATATTTTCTTATAACCTAACATAGATAAAATTCTAAAAGTTAATAATATATAACTAATAAAACCAATTTGCTAATAATAAATTTTTTTTTGATGAACAGTCATTCTGCCACAGTAGCTCTGCTACAGTAACACAGCTACAGTAACTCCTGGTTTTCTGCTACAATGTCGGTCGATGTTGCTGCTACAGTATCGGTCAATTTCATTGCTACAGTGTCGCTCGATGCTACAATGTCTCTGCTACAGTGGCGTCGTTACTGTTCACTTTTTTTTTTAAATCCTTAGAAAACAAGAAAAATCAGTAATAAATGAAAATTAAACCATATTTAAAACAAACCTAACATTGGGTTGCCTCCCACTCAGCGCTTATTTTAAGTCATTAGCTTGACTTCGGGAGATGTGATTTAGTCTGGATTAGCATGTGAACTTGCTCCAAAACAAGTCTCAGGAGATGCCTCGACAGATGCGCATCAGTGCTGACGATCGATATCAGGAGATGCCTTGACAGATGAAGATTAATATCGATCGATGTACACAAGTACCATCGATCGATGTCGAGACACCAGACACGCAACATTTTGGATTCAGCAGACGTAAAAACCAAGGCCAAGCCAAATTAGCAAAATGCCCTGACGAGTTTTTAACCTAGTAGATTATATACTGCCTAAGTGTTTCGACGGCATGAGAGTTTTTTCTAGACCTAGTTTTGTTACAAGTTTCATTTGGGAGAGAAGATCACTTGTGATTGGAACTCCTTGTTTTCAATTTCTTTTCATCTATACTATTAGTTCCTATTCCTTTATTGTTATGAATTGCTTTGCTATGTCTGAGTAGTTCAATTATTAGATCCAGTGTTCAGATAGGTTTGAGGGATTAGCCCCAAACTATAGATCTGCCTTGTTGTGATATTCATGATAGATTTGTATTCATTGCTTGTTTTAGCCTTGCTAACTAGAACTTGATCATAGGATTGCATACTCAAGCAACCTTGTTATCCCATCCTGACATCTATCTATCATATTAGGACTGCTAGAGAGGGCTAACCGCCAATTTAGTATCTTAATAGGGCATATCATACTCGCGCATAGGCCTGGCTAGAAGCCGTCGATCGATGTCCTCAACTGACAATCGATCTACGTTGGAAAAGGTGTATCGGTCGACGTCTTAATAGACGATCGATCGACACTCTCTCGTCGTCCACATACTAACCGTTGAGACATGAGATCTAGTCTATTAACCAGTGGTACATGCGACAGCTGATCACTGAGTTAAGCGAATGAGCTCTAATATATCATGCATGCAACAGTTAGGCATCTATAGGTATTATAATCTCCAACACATGAATAGTGGCCCTGCATCTAATATCATTTCCAACCAAGTTACATTTATTATTTACTCGCTTGTTACTATTGCTATTCCATTTAAACATTTACAACCTTTAGAGTTAATAAACACTAGATTTTAATTGTTCCCTAGCTCCTTGTGGATTCGATCCCTAAGTACTACATCTGAACCTCTGTTGATGAGAGTAACACTCCTTAGGGTAATTTGAGTGGTATCAAATTTGGCGCCGTTGCCGGGGAGCTTTGATCGCCATTAGATTTAGTTTTATTGATTCTTATTCTTTTATCTACCCCCTTTCTAATAATCTTTTTCTTGTCTTTTCAGGTGCATGCCCAGCGGTACCAGAAGCAACAAGGAGAAAGACTTGCTGTTCTCAGACGATCCTGCTAATTTGGAACGCACCATCCGTAGAGGTCAACGTTCCACATCGCTCGACGCAACAACTTAGTCGTCGATCGATACGCACAACCAACCGTCGACCGACACCAGACCGTCATCGTCGATCGATCCCAATCGTTCGACAACTATCAATACTACACCGCATACGTCGATCGATACAGTGTCATCAAAAATGGTAAATATTATTATTCTAACTCAGGACGAGAACGGAAACCTGTATGACCAGGCCGGTCATCTGCGTAATGCAACAGGTCAGAAAATAGATGCTCAGGGGACTGTAATCCCTGATGCTGATGATACAGGAGCTGCTCAACCTGTAGATGAGGACGCTCGATCGAAACCACTGGCCGACTACAATCGCCCAGATGAGTACTATTCCAACAGATCGGCTATTCGACTTCCGGAGATCCAGATACCCTACTCTGGGTTACCGCACGAGCATCCTATGGACCATCTGGAACGGTTCGAAGATCTAATCGCTGCTATTCGGATGGAAGGAGTCCCCGAAAATTACCTGCTGTGCAAGCTCTTCAGATACACGCTGAATGGAGAAGAAATGCACTGGCTTAGGCAGCAACCCACAGGATCTTTAATATCCTGGACCGACATCAAGAATGCTTTCTTACGAAACTTCTTCGATGAGGCGCACGCTGAAGAACTTCGGAACAAAATTTCCACATTCTCGCAGAAGGCTGGAGAGTCCTTCAAATATGCGTGGATTAGATTTAGGTTCTTCCAGCGAGACTGTCCACACCACGGATTTAACGAAGTGCGGCTACTAAGCACTTTCTTCCGAGGTCTCGCCTTACAGTATCAAATGGCTCTTGATATGGCGAGTGAAGGAAACTTCACTACTCGGAATCCGTTGGAAGCTGTGATACTTATCGAAAACCTTGCTAACAGCAGCAGCACCAAAAACACTGACTTTGAACGCAAGAAGTCTGTAGCCTCTATCGGGAAGGAACAGATGGACAAAGTAAGAGCTATGTTAGATGTGGTGCACGAGCTTCTTAGGAAGCAAGTCTGTTCAGCTGAAGGAGAAGTAACAGATACGGAAGGAGAAGAAAATGTGAACTACATCGGAGGTACCGGATTCCAGAAATTTGGAAACCAGGGCGGAAACAGAAACTTCTTTGGAAATGGTCAAAGAAGTAACCAAAGTTTACAATTTCAAAAACCCTTCAACAACAGCAAAAGCTACTCGAACTCTTACTACCAAAATCCACCACCCCAGACTCAGGAAAGCAAGATCGAAGAAATGCTTGATCGAGTACTGTTGGGACAACAACAAATCACCGTGGATTTCAACGGTAAAATAGACTCCGCCTACAACAATCTGAACACCAAAATCGAGACCTTAGGGACTGAGGTGAGAAAACTTGAAACCCAAGTAATTCAGACGGGCGAGACTATAAAGAGGCAAGAAGCTTTCGCTAGAGGGGCATGAGCCGACAAAGAGAAACACAACGTAAATGCCATCATAGATGATGATTTCTGGCAAGTGGTGAGAAATGAAAAGCTTGAGGTAGGAGACTTTAAAATCGAAAGCTCCATGAGTCTCGGCGGTTCTCAATGGTGTCGACCGATGTCGATGAACTCGCATCGATTGACAGACCATGATGAAGATCGATGGACGGATTATTCCAGTCATCGATCGACGTCGTCCGCTAAATCGACCGATTGCAATGCAGTTCAAATTCTAACTCATGAAGAATTCGCAGCTAAGCATCCTCACCCACCCTCCCCTTTCTATGATAAAATCGATCGATCGGTTGAGCCAACCATCGATCGACAGACTGAGTCCAACGTCGATCGTCACAACACACCTCCCATCGATCGACAGGCACCTCTGACATACCGAGTGCGGTTACCCTCAATCGATAATGATTACATCAACGCACTCAGACCACCACCTAAACCATTAGCTAACCCACCCGAACAAAAACCCAACCTTTTAAAAAGTTCACTAGAATCAGTTCAAGAAGAACAAGAAGCTGAAGGGAGAAGGTTAAGGAAAAGAAAGGAGAAGACTCCTAAAAACCTTAAGAGGGAAGCTAACGATAAGGAGATGGATGGTTTCACTAAAAGAGTCCTCAGAATCCCAATCGTAAAACCTTTTGATGAAGCTTATTTCACACACCGGTTGTGGATGTTCTACAGAGAAAAAAAGGTAACTGAGGAGGACATTAGAAGAATGTTTCATCAAGTCAGAGAGAAGATGAAACACATGATCACATTGACGAAGAAGAGTGATCCTGGGAAGTTTACAATACCATGCGTAGTCAAGGGTGTTGAATTTCCCCATTCAATGTGTGACACAGGAGCATCAGTTAGTATCCTCCCTAGGATCATGGCAGACCAACTCGGTTTGACCATCGAACCTTCAACGGAATCCTTCACCTTCGTGGATCTTTCAGAGAAACGATCAGGAGGAATCGTAAGAGATCTGGAGGTACAGATTGGTAATGCCCTTGTCCCTGGAGATTTTCATGTCCTAGACATCGAGCTTAATTGGAACTCTTTACTTCTGCTTGGAAGATCTTTCCTAGCTACAGTAGGAGCTGTATGTGACATGAACAAAAACAAACTGTGTCTAACGCTCATAGACCCAAACATCCACTACGACCCCATCCGACCTAAGAGAAAGGTCATTAAGTCTGTGGATTACGGGAAAGAACTTGGCTTCATTGGCGCATGCCACTGTGGAGCAGAGTATGAATCGGAGTACGGAACAGAGTACTCGGAATCGATCGACACCCCAACCTTTCCATCGATCGATTCCAATGAGTCAACGGTGACCAATGACCGCAACAACACGTCACTCGACGTAATGCACCCAGTTGACCATTTCGCTCCACCTAATCATTGTTACCAACATTTTGCCGTCCAACCTCCAAGCAAGAGAGGACATGATGATTATTCCATAGGCAGTTGGGCAGACAGTGGTTTCCATGAAAGTTTTGCAGTTGACACTGTAATTAATTCACCTAACGAGGAACATACATAGGAATACGATGAGGATTATTGGAAAGAACGTGCAATAAAAATGTCTTTGCAGGATGGAAGACATGAAACACATGAGTTCACAAACACGTTTCCAACATCGTTCGACACTGTGCACTCCACATCGGTCGATATCCACCCTCGTCCAGCAAAACAACCGCTCTCATCAATCGACACCCACAAAGGAAAATCGATTGATATTCGCGCCTCAGCGAAAATTCAGGAGCAGGAGAATATTCCCTCCCCAACTAGGTTTAAAGATACCTATATAAATTGTTTTGCACCCCCGAAACCAGCTACACACATCAGAGCAGACACACAAGCAAAAAAAAGATGAACACTCTTCCTTCTACATCAACAGAAAAATCCATGAAGAGCAATCATCTCAAGAACACAAGTTCTGCATAAATTACTCTGCCATTGATCGATGCAACTGTATCTACATCGATTGATACTATTATAAACCCTTATCTTTCTATTTCTAAATTGAATAATTATGCAAACATTGATTACGGTTTTCTAACACCTGATGAATTAGGTATTTTCAGGGACCCAGATGGCAACGCACGTGCAATAGATGGAAGGATCTTACAAGTGTCCAGAGAGGACATAGCAGACATCCTCCAAGTAGCCAATGGACCTGCCAACCAATTCTCACAGCAACGTGGCACTCCAGACGTCATTCAAAAAAAAATCCTAACAACCACGTAGGAGTCACCACAACAGAAATCAATTCAGATCTATCACGCCAACCAAAAAGCCAAGCATCAATCGACGGAACAGCCGAGACATCGATCGACAGGGTAACACCAACGTCGATCGATAGAGATGACCCGACGTCGATCGACAGACAGTATGTATTTTGGAACCGCGCTTTTGACATGTACGGAGCCAGAAAGTTCACTTGGGAACAAAGGGACGAGTATGGAGTCTACAGAGATGAGTGTGGACACGCACGAGGCGTAGCTGGTGAGATGATACCTGTCACAAAGGACAACATCAGGAAATTACTGGAAAGAGCATCTCTTTTTGAAGAGAGTCACATCTATCTTCCAAAACATGCCACTTCCTTTACACTCACAAAACTGGCACTAGAACTCTACACCAAAGATGAAATTAATGAGATGGTGTTTGGTATTTGTGGAGCTCAAGAGAAACTGGGAGAGGAGCTCTAATCATTGGTAGAAGATACACATCAGCCTTTGGATAGAGGCTACAATGAGCTTTTCAAAAGTATGGCAGAGATGAGGACATAAATTGAGAGTTTACGTCAGCAACTTGAGAAGGAAGCTACGACCTCAGCATCGATCAACGCACCACATGCAACATCGATTGACGTCAGTCTTCCTACAGCTCAGATCCCTGCAGAACCGCAATGTTCAACACAACACAGGGATGAATGGGAAGTCTCATACATCGACACAAGGATAAATGACGTTTACTTCCCTCTCAACAACACTAAAATCGAGCTACTACAGCAAGATCTGGACACCATTCGCAAGAAGGACCAACAACCAGCCACATCGATCGACATGTGTACCTTCATATCGCGCGACGCTAAAGTCTCAGCCATGAATGAGAGGCTGAGGACTTACGAGGACATGCATGACCGCTTTATATCACCAGTCATGATAGATTTAAACAAATTGTCTAGTCAATTACTTCATGCCCAAAAGGATATTAAGAACATTACTAATCAAAGTTTTTTGCAGGCAAAATCAGCATCGATCGACAGGCTACGAGGGCCTTGGATCGATGGCAAGAAACCTGTGGAGTTACTTCCTTACACAGCAGCAGAAGTTGACAAGATCACATCCAAGATCTACACTGCTCTAGACACCATGGAGGAACGACTTGACAAACGCTGCGATGACATCTACTTTCCATTCGACAACAAAATCAGTGGACTAGACAGCCACGCAGAATGGCTACAGAAAGAAGTCAAAGCCATTCAGAGGCAACTCGCAGCTCAACACCAGATATCAGCATCGATCGACAGAACACGAGCGAAATCGATCGATGGCAATCGCCGAGATCGACCAACGAACACATAATCGCATCGATCGACGCCGAGTCTACACCAATCGCGAGCAACTGATACACAAGACGATAGAGTCAATGCAAAAGGAACTGACAGATCTTTCAGCATACGCCTATGACAACATAGGCTGGCACCAGGTCAGTATTGACAACGTTCAAGAAAGGCTACAGAACATCTCCAATGTACTTGAGAAGATGGATGACAAATGGACATGAAATGATGAAGCCACAAGAAGTTTCATTGCATCTTGGTCCAGAATGTGCAGAGATGACAAGCAGCTGTTTCTCCACCCAATCGCCAATCACTACCGCAGTCAAGCTAAATGACTATAACCAAGCGCTGAGTGGGAGGCAACCCACTATTAGGTATTTTATTTAGGTTTTATTAGCTAGCATTTATTTACTTTCGTTTTATTTCTTTCAGATTTAGGAGACCCAAGTAGGAGGACCTGAATATCGACTGACGACGAGATGTCGAAATCGCTCGACATAGACAACCACACGACGATCGATGTAACACTTACACATCGATCGATATCTAATCCGGTCAGATGTATCTTCTTACTTGTTACATTTCGTACATCATGAACTATTCATCATAACTCCGGCTGAGTTACACTGGGACAGTGTAATTTAAGTCTGGGGGGAGATTTACTGATATAATTTATTTATTCTTATATAAAAAGGAATTTTAATAAATTATGCTTAGCTATTGAAAATAACTATAATCTTATATTGATTTAAACATGAATATCTAACCAATCTTTAGCACCATTTTAGATTTACTGATTGCAGATAGCACTAAAGATGCTAAAGCGGATCAACCTATCAACTACACACTTGCCTTGAACCGTATGAAGTAACCAAAGCTGATTTCCAACACTAAACCTGACATAACCGCTTGTCTTGGGGCTTGGTATACATGGGATCGGATTCTTCAGACAGGTCTGGAAGGTAACGCCTGGTTTAGATTATTTATCACATTTTCTCTCTCTAAATTTCGACCCTAGATTAGTTAGTGAGTATATGAAAAAAAAGATCTATTGTTTAATTAGGATGAGTCTGAACAGGACTTGGTGGCTAAAACCATTAAGGCTTGATTCATAAAGACTCAAATAAAAGAGTTCGAAACGGGACTTGGAGGCGGCAATCTTCAAGGCTCGCTTTCGCAAAGAACTCTTGGATATAGGTCAAAAAGAAGTGAACAGAACTTGGTGGCAACCACCATTAAGTTTTGATTCATGGAAGCCTGTCCAATCTTGGTCACTGATCCTGCAATGGAAGCAGACTTTGACTCAAGAGAGAATTTAGAGAGAGAGAAACTAGGATAACTTTTACCTACAGCTCCAGATACCTGTCTGAAATCCTTGCATCCTGTGATCGATACTCCCAAGGTTAAGCATTCACTTTATATTTATGCTAAGAAATGAAATCAGTAGAGGGGATGTCAGACGTGAATTAATGAGTTGTGGTATGTTAGAAATGGTTGCTAAGCTAGGATATTGCATAGTGTACTTTTGTGATTAGGACTTTTTAAATGTGGTTGCAAAATTGTTGAGGAAAGATTTCTATGCTTTAAAATCTTAAGTCCCCAATATTTTCAAATCTCTTTCAGAGAGACTGCCTGTATGTTTTGCTTGAGGACAAACAAAAGGGTAAGTCTGGGGGAGTTGATATACCTTGGATTTGACCCATTTTTATCCATGGTATATAAGTATTTTATTATATATATATCTATGTTTTCTACTATTCTAGGTATGTTTTCAGGTTCAGGTGCATTTCGGAGTAAAGCTATGACTTTGGAGCATTTTGGAGCTTAAAGGACATTTCACCCGAGCTGACCACGTAGAGGAAGAACAATCGATCGATGCGCATCAGTGCTGACGATCGATATAGGAGATGCCTCGACAGATGAAGATTAATATCGATCGATGTACACAAGTACCATCGATCGATGTCGAGACACCAGACACGCGATTTGGATTCAGCAGACTTAAAAACCAAGGCCAAGCCAAATTACCAAAATGCCCTGACGAGTTTTTAACCTAGTAGATTATATACTGCCTAAGTGTTTTGACGGCAAGGAGAGCTTTTTCTAGACCTAGTTTTGTTACAAGTTTTTTGGGAGAGAAGATCACTTGTGATTGGAACTCCTTGTTTTCATTTCTTTTCATCTATACTATGAGTTTCTATTCCTTTATTGTTATGAATTGCTTTGCTATGTCTGAGTAGTTCAATTATTAGATCCAGGGTTCAGATAGGTTTGTGGGATTAGCCCCAAACTATAGATCTGCCCTATTGTGATGTTCATGATAGATTTGTATTCATTGCTTGTTTTAGCCTTGCTAACTAGAACTTGATCATAGGATTGCATATTCAAGCACCCTTGTTATCCCATCCTGACATCTATCTATCATATTAGGACTGCTAGAGAGGGCTAACCGCCAATTTAGTATCTTAATAGGGCATTTAATACTCGTGCATAGGCCTGGCTAAAACCCGTCGATCGATGTCCTCAACTGAAAATCAATCGACGTTGGCAAAGGTGTATCGGTCGACATCTTAATTGACCATCGATCGACACTCTCTCGCTGTCGGCATACTAACCGTTGGGACACGAGATCTAGTCTGTTAACCAGTGATACATGCGACAGCTGATCACTGAGTTAAGCAATTGAGCTCTAATATATCATGCATGCAACAGTTAGGCATCTATAGGTATTATAATCTCCAACACCTGAATAGTGGCCCTGCATCTAATATCATTTCCAACCAAGCTACATTTATTATTTACTCGCTTGTTACTATTGCTATTTCATTTAAACATTTACAACCTTTAGAATTAATAAACACTAGATTTAATTGTTCCCTAGCTCCTTGCGGATTTGATCCCTAAGTACTACATTTGAACCTCTTTTGATGAGAGTAACACTCCTTAGGGTAATTTTAGTGGTATCACATATCAGCACGTTGGTCCTTGGACTCAGCACACTGACCCTTCCCGTGGACTGTTCGGGTGATTTTGGCCCACGTGGGCTGTCGGTTCAGTACACACAAGACATCTGTGGGTGTCCACCAGCACACACAGGACGTCCGTGGCTGTCCGTGTGTGTCCATGTGTGTCCGTCTGTGTCTGTCAGCACACACAGGACTTCCGTGGCTGTCCATCAGTACACATATCAGCACGTTGGTCCTTGGAGTCAGCACGCTGGCCCTTCCCGTGGACTGTTTGGGTGATTTTGGCCCACGTGGGCTGTCTGTTCAGTACACACAGGACGTCCGTGGGTGTCCGCCAGCACACATAGGACGTTCGTGGCTGTCCGTGGCTGTCCGTCGGCACATATAGGACGTCAGTGGATGTCCATCAGTACACATATCAGCACGTTGGTCCTTGGACTCAACACGCTGGCCCTTCCCGTGAACTGTTTGGGTGATTTTGGCCCACGTGGGCTGTCTGTTCAGTACACACAGGATGTCCACGTGTGTCTGCCAGCACACACAGGACGTCCGTGGCTGTCCGTGTCTGTCCATTTGTGTCCGTGTGTGTCCGTCAGCACACACAGGACGTCTGTGGCTGTCCGTCAGCACACATTGGACGTCAGTGGCTGTCCATCAGTACACATATCAACACGTTGGTCCTTGGACTCAGCACGCTGTCCCTTCCCGTGGACTGCTTGGGTGAATTTGGCCCACGTGGCCTGACTGTTCAGTACACACATGACGTCCGTGGGTGTCTGAAAACACACACAGGACATCCGTGGCTGTCCGTGGCTGTCCGTCAGCACACATAGGACGTCAGTGGCTGTCCATCAGTACATATATCAGCACGTTGGTCCTTGGACTCAGCACACTGGCCCTTCCCGTGGACTGTTTGGGTTATTTTGGTCCATGTGGGCTGTCTGTTCAGTACACACAGGATGTCCGTGGGTGTCCGCCAGCACACACAAGACGTCTGTGGCAGTCCGTGGCTGTCCGTCAGCACACACATGACGTCTATTGCTGTCCGTGTGTGTCCGTCAGCACACACAGGACGTCTGTGGCTGTCCATCAGTACACATATCAGCACGCTGGTCCTTGGACTCAGCACGCTGGCCCTTCCCATGGACTGTTTGGGTGATTTTGCCCCACGTGGGCTATCTGTTCAGTACACACAGGACGTACGTGGGTGTCCGCCAGCACACATAGGACGTCTGTGGTTTTCCGTTAGCACACACAGGACATCCATGGCTGTCCGTGTGTGTGTCCGTGTGTGTCCGTCTGCACACACAGGACGTCTGTGGCTGTCCATCAGTACACATATAAGCACGTTGGTCCTTGGACTCAGCATGCTGACCCTTCCCATGGACTGTTCGGGTGATTTGGGCCCATGTGGGTTGTCTGTTCAGTACACACAGGACGTCTGTGGCTATCCATGTGTGTCCGTCTGTGTCCGTCAGCACAAACAAGACGTCAGTGCCTGTCCATCAGTACACATATCACCACATTGGTCCTTGGACTCAGCACGCTGGCCCTTAGCGTGGACTGTTTGTGTGATTTTGGCCCATGTGGGCTGTGTGTTCAGTACACACAGGACGTCAGTAGGTGTCCGCCAGTACACACAGGACGTCCGTGGCTGTTCGTGGCTGTACGTGGGTGTCCATAAGCACACACAGGACGTCTGTGGCTGTCCATGTGTGTCCGTGTGTGTCCATGGTTGTCCGCCAGGATACACATGATGTCCGTAGCTGTCCATCAGCAAAGACAGAACGTCTGTGTGTGTCTGTCAGCACACACAGGATGTCCATATGTTTCCGTGTGTGTCCGTGTTTGTCCGTCAGCACACACATGACGTCTGTGGCTGTCCATCAGTACACATATCAGCACGCTGGTCCTTGGAGTCAGCACGCTTGCCCTTCCCGTGGACTGTTCGGGTGATTTTGGCCCACGTGGGCTGTCTGTTCAGTACACACAGGACGTCTGTGGGTGTCCGTCAGCACACACAGGACATCCGTGTGTGTCCGTCAGCACACACAGAACGTCTGTGGCTGTCCGTGTGTGTCTGTGTGTGTCCGTCAGCACACACATGACATCTGTGGCTGTCCATCAGTACACATATCAGCACGTTGGTCCTTGGCCTCAGCACGCTGACCCTTCCCATGGACTGTTTGGGTGATTTAGGCCCACGTGGGCTGTCTGTTCAGTCACACAGGATGTCCGCGGGTGTCCGCCAGCACACACAGGACATCCGTGGCTGTCTGTCAGCACACACAGGACGTCCGTGGCTGTCCGTGTGTGTCCATGTGTGTCCGTGTGTGTCCGTCAGCACACACACAGGACGTCCGTGGCTTTCCGTCAGCACACATAGGATGTCAGTGGCTGTCCATCAGTACACATATCAGCACGTTGGTCCTTGGACTCAGCACGCTGACCGTTCCCGTGGACTGTTCGGGTGATTTTGGCCAACGTCGGCTGTCTGTTCAGTGTACACAGGACATCTGTGGGTGTCCGCCAGGACACACAGGACGTCCGTGGTTGTCCGTCAGCACACACAAGACGTTCGTGGCTGTCTGTGTGTGTCCGTGTGTGTCCGCAGCACACACATGACGTCCATGGCTGTCCACCAGTACACATATCAGCATGTTGGTCCTTGGACTCAGCACACTGGCCCTTCCCGTGGACTGTTTGGGTTATTTTGGCCCATGTGGGCTGTCTGTTCAGTCCACACAGGATGTCCGTGGGTGTCCGCCAGCACACACAAGACGTCTGTGGCAGTCCGTGGCTGTCCGTCAGCACACACAGGACGTCTATTGCTGTCCGTGTGTGTCCGTCAGCACACACAGGACGTCTGTGTCTGTCCATCAGTACACATATCAGCACGCTGGTCCTTGGACTCAGCACGCTGGCCCTTCCCATGGACTGTTTGGGTGATTTTGGCCCACGTGGTCTATCTGTTCAGTACACACAGGACGTACGTGGGTGTCCGCCAGCACACATTGGACGTCTGTGGTTTTCCGTTAGAACACACAGGACATCCGTGGCTGTCCGTGTGTGTGTCCGTGTGTGTCCGTCTGCACAAACATGACATCTGTGGCTGTCCATCAGTACAAATATAAGCACGTTGGTCCTTGGACTCAGCATGCTGAACCCTTCCCATGGACTGTTCGGGTGATTTGGGCCCATGTGGGCTGTCTGTTCAGTACACACAGGACGTCCGTGGGTGTCCGCCAGCACACACAGGACGTCTGTGGCTGTCCGTGTGTGTCCGTCTGTGTCCGTCAGCACAAACAAGACGTCAGCGCCTGTCCATCAGTACACATATCACCACGTTGGTCCTTGGACTCAGCACGCTGGCCCTTCCCGTGGACTGTTTGTGTGATTTTGGCCCACGTGGGCTGTCTGTTCAGTACACACAGGACGCCAGTAGGTGTCCGCCAGTACACACAGGACGTCCGTGGCTGTTTGTGGGTGTCCATCAGCACACACAAGACTTCTGTGGCTGTCCATGTGTGTCCGTGTGTGTCCATGGTTGTCCGCCAGGACACACATGATGTCCGTAGCTGTCCATCAGCACAGACAGAACTTCTGTGTGTGTCTGTCAGCACACACAGGATGTCCAAATGTTTCCGTGTGTGTCCGTGTTTGTCCGTTAGCACACACAGGACGTCCGTGGCTGTCCATCAGTACACATATCAGCACGCTGGTCCTTGGAGTCAGCACGCTTGCCCTTCCCGTGGACTGTTCGGGTGATTTTGGCCCACGTGGGCTGTCTGTTCAGTACACACAGGACGTCTGTGGGTGTCCGTCAGCACACACAGGACATCCGTGTGTGTCCGTCAGCACACACAGAACGTCTGTGGCTGTCCGTGTGTGTCTGTGTGTGTCCGTCAGCACACACAGGAACGTCTGTGGCTGTCCATCGTACACATATCAGCTCGTTGGTCCTGGCCTCAGCACGCTGACCCTTCCCGTGGACTGTTTGGGTGATTTTGGCCCACGTGGGCTGTCTGTTCAGTACACACAGTGTGACAACCCGCCCCGTGGGAACTACCTGTCCCTTGGGCCCCAGGCTCACAGCGCTGCTGCAGCGCACCGACCCCAACCCCTCTATTATGAGTTCTCACTAACTCCATAATTAGGTTGTTGGTGAGCCTCGAACCCAGGACCTCACCCTTTAACAGCATTCCCACAGGACAAGCTGTCACCAATTGACCTGGGGCCCAAGGGACAGGTAGTTCCCGGGGCGGGTTGTCACAAAAAAAGTCGACTTTTTTAGAGGTTCGGTCAGTGTATAGATCAAGGGGGAAGTTGAGAACGACTCTCTGAAAGGTTTTGATCTTTGTTGACAACACCCAAAGCCTTATCTGGAGCCTGGGAACCCACGCAAATGGTGAGGAAAGGAGGGAGTTGGCCGGAATCCATTCCCAAGGGCCAATGCAACCTTAAAGGGAGATTGGTGTGGAAGGCAGTTTCATGGGGAACAAAGAGGGAAGTGATGCACGACCTTTGGATGG
>NW_022610452.1:0-41717 GCF_000309985.2 Brassica rapa
CAAGGATCCATCCCCCATACTTCTATCCTTCTTTATCCTTTTTATTTTGTTTTATCTTCATCATATAGTTCTAGATTTTCCATTCATTATAAAACCCCATAAAAAGTCATATTTGCTTCTGTTCTTCATCAATCCTATTGTTTACTTTCTGTTCATTATTTTGATTCATAAAAACTCATAAAAAAATAGCATCCTTTTGTTTCAGGAACCAGATCGCCCATCTCCCACTCCATCGCGTCCGTCTAGCCGCCCCATAGCCGTCCGTCCGTCCTGTCCAGTCCGAGTTCTCGAACCTCAGACCGTCCGTCCGTGCAGCCTGATTTTCGGCCTGTATCACGTGGTTCTGGTTGAGTAATGCGGTCGCGGTCCATGACCGACGAGTTAGGCGCGAGCATGGTCTAAACCGGCCTCAGGTGATCCGATTGGATAGGGGCGGTTCTGTTCTGTTCTGAACGGTTGCAACCCGTCCCTGAACAGTCACAATGGTTCATGACTTGTGTAGGTTAAGGCGTGGTCCTTTGGCCATAGGCCGGACACACGCACGGACCAGACAGTCCATACGGACGGTTAGGTCGAACGGTTGGAGCATCTGAATAGGTGCGAGATGCCAAGGTTCATGTGTTGCCAAAAGGCACGAGTGTCCAAAGGGTACTAGTTCCCAAAGGGTGTGAGTTCCAAACGGTGCCATTGGTTCAAGGCTTAGGCCGAATTGAACCAAGTGGACTGTCCGCGGCTGTATAGTCGAACGGGCGGACGGTTAGTTTAACCAGAGTGTTGTGTCGCAAGGTCTGATTGGTTGCAAGGCAATCCGGTTTGATCTTGGGCCTTACTCTATGGTAGGATCAAGGCTTTGGGTTGGATCAGATGAGAAGGACCGTGAGCCATTGGGCCAGACTTATAACTGGCCGATCACACCTAGATCTCAACCAGACGGTTAGACGAGACTATAGACGATCCGGCTATGGTTGGATGGTTTATGCCGCAAAGGCTAAGTGGGATATCTTACAATCAACCTCGGGTTGGTGAGTAGAATAGGTGCCATATGCCTTATGTAGGGCATAGACCCAGATGATGGCAATGGAAGGCCGGTTATATCAGTACATGCTAAGTGGACGATGGTTTATCAAGTCTAGTGGTCGGATCATGTTTCATGACGATGGTTCGATGGCCGAACACTAGATCATGTAAGAGTATTGTTATGATGCTTCTAGATATCAACTATGGTGTTGATAGCTTCGAGTTTGGCTAAGAGTCATGATGAAGTGTATGGCTAGTACTATGTGTCGTAGACCATAGGTACTAAGCCTAGGTATAATTATTCAAGGAAGGCCGTGTAAGATCTGATCATGGTTGAGTATGGACGACCTGACCTCTGGATGATGGTCTAAGGTGTCAGTACTAACCTGATTAATGAATGCATCGGTTGGTATGAACAAGTCATATCTATTGTCTGGGTTAAGTCCCAAGGCCGGTCAGGCCAGATGATGACTCATCAGTTCCAAGTCATGTGAGGAAGGTTGGTTGATTGACTTAGGATCTCATGAGCTTTGTCAGTCCAGAAGATGGACTTGGTACAATTGCCTATAAGGCAAAAGGATTTCGGATTGTGCATGAGCCGAGAAAGGCCAGATGTATATCCTTTTCCTTTCGAAGACTTCTCAAAGTTTACTTATGTCTGTGGGGATGGTTGGTTGAATGACTAAGTACCTAGGGGAGCTGTTTAATGCAGGAGTCAAGATAAAGACCTTAAGTAACATCATTGAGTGATCGTGGTCCAGCTGTCAAGTAAGAGCAATTCGAGTCAATGGAGGACCGATGAGCTAATAAGCTCCAAAGATGTGGCAAAGGTATGATCTAGCATTTACTTACGTAAATCTAGATATAATGGTTTAGGGGAATGGAACCTCATAATTCGTATGGCTTGGTTTGGGTTTAGGATTGACCTTTAAGCTAATTGGTAGTTGAGTAAACTGACCAAGGCTAAGGTGATTCAACCAGACAAGTGTTAGATTGGTTTTAGACCAATGGTTAACTAGAAAATATTCCGCTGCGTATCGTTGAAAGGATCTAGGCTATTAATCAGTAGGGAAGTCTTTAGCTAAGATCAATGTTAGCCCTCGCCTTTTGGCGATATTATAAATAAAGGGCAAAAATTAAGAGGTTCGGCCAGGAAGTGGACCGAGCGACGTGAGGCATCGAACGCAGCCTAGGCGGCGGGGATCGGGTCTTACAATAAGTCCGGCCCAAAGGCTCACGGACCTTCTTACCTGATCCGACCCAAAGCCTGGATCCATACCACAGATTAAGGCCCAAGACCAAACCGGATTGCCTTGCAACCAATCAGACCTTGCGACACAACACTCCGGTTAAACTGACCGTCCGTCCGTTCGACTATGCAGCCGCGGACTGTCCACTTGGTTCAGCCTAAGCCTTGAACCAATTGCACCGTTTGGAACTCCACCCTTTGGGAACTAGTACCCTTTGGACACACGTGCCTCTTGGCAACTCATGACCCTTGGCAACTCGCACCCATTCAGATGTTCCAACCTTTCAACCTAACCGTCCGTATGGATTGTCTTGTCCGTGCGTGTGTCCGGCCTATGGCCAAAGGACCACAACTTAACCTACACAAGTCATGAACCATTGTGACTGTTCAGGGAAGGGTTGCAACCGTTCAGAACAGAACAGAACCGCCCCTATCCAATCGGATCACCTGAAGCCGGTTTAGACCATGCGCGCGCCTAACTTGACGGTTATGGACCGCGACCGCATTACTCAACCAGAACCACGGTTATAACCAATCCCAACACATCAACAAGGCCACGCCAATGTACAGAAGGAGTAGAAGAAGAATTAGATGAAAAGAATAAGAAGAATGGGACACAATCCAAACGCCAATGGCTAGACCGGTTCGGACTGCCCGATTGTCTTAGCCGATGAGTCGGTGGTTACCCCACTGACCCTATCTGACTGAACCACGGCTTTTGAGTCCTTCTCCATACCTTTCTCTATGCTTTGGGTATTTAGAACCACACGGCCTCCGCTCTCCTAAACCGTTCTCCTTCCCGGAGATACAAAACCACCACGACCGGCCCTTTTCTGGCCGATCTCTTGGCCGGGACTCTCTCTCTCTCTCTACATTTTTCTCTGAGTATTTTACTCTGGAATTGGATAATGAAACCAACAGGAGTGGCCCCATATTTATAGAAAACGAGGGGGTAAGTCTTGCCCCACGAACAGGCACGACTTCCTAGCGAACGGGCACCATCGGCCAAGGGTTGTGCCCTCTCGGCCACTTGCATCCCATCGCCCTTTCTGATTGGGTTTGGGGTCGGTCATAAGCCCAACCCACGCCCCAAGCCTCCTGGACTTAGCCCACAGCCTTGTCCAAAGACCCAACAGCCCATGGCCTCATGGCCGTACATCACAGCCCGCCACTGACCCAGACCCGGACCATCGGCCTAAAACCCAAACAGTCCGTCTAGCTGAGGTGAGCTGACTCTCAGCTTCCTCAGCTGAGTGAGCTAGTAGTCCAGCTAGTGGAGCTGACTTAGTAGGGACTGAGCTGGAGTGAACTAAACCTAGCTTCGTTTAGCTGGTCGAGCTACTCGTCTACTTCGTCCAGTTACCGTCTTACTCGTCCGAGCTGTCTCTTAGCTTATATAAGGTTAAATCTAAGTTTCCTTATGTTCTTAACCTTCTTTCTCGACCGTGGAACGCTTGCCTTGATGTCCTAAGACTGGATGGTACGTTTCCTCGAACCATGGCCGTCCCGACAATCCTTTCCAGGATTGGGGGCGTGACAGTGTGTGTACTGAACAGACAGCCCACGTGGGCCAAAATCACCCAAATAGTCCACGGGAAGGGCCAGCGTGCTGAGTCCAAGGACCAACGTGCTGATATGTGTGCTGATGGACAGCCACGGACGTCCTGTGTGTGCTGACAGACACAGACGGACACACACGGACTCACACGGACAGACACAGACGTCCTGTGTATACTGGCGGACACCCACGGACGTCCTGTGTGTACTGAACAGACAGCTCACGTGGGCCAAAATAACCCGAACAGGCCACGGGAAGGGTCAGCGTGCTGAGTCCAAGGACCAACGTGCTGATATGTGTACTGATGGACAGCCACAGACGTCATGTGTGTGCTGACGGACACACACGGACACACAAGGACAGCCACGGACTTCCGGTGTGTGCTGACGGACACACACGGACGTCCTGTGTGTGCTGACGGACACCCAAAACCCACAGACGTCCTGTGTGTGCTGACGGACACACACAGACAGCCGCAGACGTCGTGTGTGTGCTGACGGACAGCCACAGACCGCCACTGACGTCCTGTGTATGCTGGCGGACACCCACGGACGTCATGTGTGTACTGAACAGACAGCACACGTGGGCCAAAATCACCCCAACAATCCACGGGAAGGGTCAGCGTACTGAGTCCAAGGACCAACTTGCTGATATGTGTACTGATGGACAGCCACGGACGTCCTGTGTGTGCTGACGGACACACACGGACACACACGGACAGCCACAGACGTCCTGTGTGTGCTGACAGACACCCATGGACGTCTTGTGTGTGCTGACGGACACCCAAGGGCGTCCTGTGTGTACTGAACAGACAGCCCACGTGGGCCAAAATCACCCGAACAGTCCACGGGAAGGGCCAGCGTGCTGAGTCCAAGGACCAGCATGCTGATATGTGTACTGATGGACAGCCACTGACGTCCTGTGTGTGCTGACGGACACACACGGACACACACGGACAGCCACAGACGTCATGTGTGTGCTGATGGACAGCCACATACAGCCATTGACGTCCTGTGTGTGCTGGCGGACACCCACGGACGTCCTGTGTGTACTGAACTGACAGCCCACGTGGGCCAAAATCACCCAAACAATCCACGGGAAGGGCCAGCGTGCTGAGTCCCAGGACCAACGTGCTGATATGTGTACTGATGGAAAGCCATGGACGTCCTGTGTGTGCTGATGGACACACACAGACACACACGGACAGCCACGGACGTCCTGTGTATGCTAACAGACACACACGGGCGTCATGTATGTGCTGAAGGACACCCACGGACGTCCTGTGTGTACTGAACAGACAGCCCACGTGGGCCAAAATCACCCGAACAGTCCACGAGAAGGGTCAGCGTGCTGAGTCCAAGGACCAACGTGCTGATATGTGTACTGATGGACAGCCACAGACGTCCTGTGTGTGCTGACGAACACACAGGGACACACACAGACCGCCACGGACGTCCGGTGTGTGCTGACGGACACACACGAACGTCCTGTGTGTGCTGACGGACACCCACGAACATCCTGTGTGTGCTGTCGGACAACCACGAACGTCCTGTGTGTGCTGACGGACACACATGGACACACACAGACAGCCACAGACGTCCTGTGTGTGCTGACGGACAACCATGAACAGCCACGGACGTCTTGTGTGTGCTGACGGAAACACACAGACACACACGGACACACACGAACAGCAATAGACGTCCGGTTTGTGCTGACGGACAGCCACGAACAGCCACAGATGTCCTGTGTGTGCTGGCGGACACCCACGGATGTCCTGTGTGTACTGAACAGACAGCCCACGTGGGCCAAAATAACCCAAACAGTCCATGGGAAGGGCCAACGTGCTGAGTCCAAGGACCAACGTGCTGATATGTGTACTGATGGACAGCCACGGACGTCCTGTGGGTGCTGACGGACACAGATGGACACACACGGACAGCCACAGACGTCCTGTGTGTGCTGGCGGACACCCACGGATGTCCTGTGTGTACTGACCAGACAGCCCACGTGGGCCAAAATCACCCGAACAGTCCACGGGAAGGGTCAGCGTGCTGAGTCCAAGGACCAACGTGCTGATATGTGTACTGATGGACAGCCACGAACATCATGTGTGTGCTGACGGACACACACGGACAGCCACAGACGTCTGGTGTGTGCTGACGGACACACACGGACGTCCTGTGTGTGCTGACGGACACCCACGAACGTCCTGTGTGTGCTGAAGGACACACACGGACACATACGGACCCACACGGACAGCCACATACGTCATGTGTGTGCTGAAGGACAGCCGCAGACAGCCACGGACATCCGGTGTGTGCTGGCGGACACCCACGGACATCCTGTGTGTACTGAACAGACAGCCCACGTGGGCCAAAAATCACCCAAACAGTCCACGGGAAGGGCCAGCGTGCTGAGTCCAAGGACCAACGTGCTGATATGTGTACTGATGGACAGCCACGGACATCCTGTGTGTGCTGACGGACACCGACGGACACACACGGACAGCCACGGACGTCCTGTGTGTGCTGGCGGACACCCACTGACGTCCTGTGTGTACTGAACAGACATCCACGTGGGCCAAAATCTCCCAAACAGTCCACAGGAAGGGTCAGCGTGCTGAGTCCAAGGACCAACGTGCTGATATGTGTACTGATGGACAGCCACGGACGTCATGTGTGTGCTGACGGACACACACAGACAGCCACAGACGTCCTGTGTGTGCTGACAGAGACAAACGGACGTCCTGTGTGTCCCGAACAGACAGCCCATGTGGGCCAAAATCACCCAAACAGTCCACAGGAAGGGTCAGCGTGCTGAGTCCAAGGACCAACGTGCTGATATGTGTACTGATGGACAGCCACAAACGTCCTGTGTGTGCTGACAGACACACACAGACACACAAAGACAGCCACGGACAGCTACGGACGTCCTGTGTGTACTGAACAGACAGCCCACGTGGGCCAAAATCACCCAAACAGTCCACGGGAAGGGACAGCGTACTGTGTCCAAGGACCAACGTGCTGATATGTGTACTGATGGACAGCCAGGGACGTCCTGTGTGTGCTGACGGACACAGACGGACACACACAGACACACTCGGACACACACGGACAGCCATTGACGTCCTGTGTATGCTGGCGGACAACCACGAACGTCCTGTGGGTACTGAACAGACAGCCCACATGGGCCAAAATCACCCGAACAGTCCATGAGAAAGGGTCAGCGTGCTGAGTCCAAGGACCAACGTGCTGATATGTGTACTGATGGACAGCCACAGACGTCCTGAATGTGCTGACGAACACACACGGACACACACAGACAGCCACGAACGTCCTGTGTGTGCTGACGAACACACACGGACGTCCTGTGTGTGCTGACGGACACCCACAGACGTCCTTTGTGTAATGAACAGACAGCCCACGTGGGCCAAAATCACCCGAACAGTCCATGGGAAGGGCCAGCATGCTGAGTCCAAGGACTAGCATGCTGATATGTGTACTGATGGGCAGCCACGGACGTCATGTGTGTGCTGACGGACACACATGGACAGCCACGGACATCCTGTGTGTGCTGACGGACAGCCACAGACAGCCACAGACGTCCTGTGTGTGCTGGCGGACACCCACGGATGTCCTGTGTGTACTGAACAGACAGCCCACGTGGGTCAAAATCACCCAAACAGTCCACGGGAAGGGCCAGCGTGCTGAGTCCAAGGACCAACGTGCTGATATGTGTACTGATGGACAGCCACGAACGTCATGTGTGTGCTGACGGACACACGTGGACACACACAGACAGCCACAGACGTCTTGTGTGTGCTGACGGACACACACAGACGTCATGTGTGTGCTGAGGGACATCCACGGAAGTCCTGTGTGTGCTGACGGACACACACGGACACACACGGACACACACGGACAGCCACGGACGTCTTGTGTGTGCTGGTGGACAGCCACAGACAGCCACGAACGTCCTGTGTGTGCTGGCGGAAACCCACGGACGTCCTGTGCATACTGAACAGACAGCCAATGTGGGCCAAAATCACCCAAACAGTCCACGGGAAGGGTCAGCGTGGTGAGTCCAAGGACCAACGTGCTGATATGTGTACTGATGGACAGCCACGAATGTCATGTGTGTGCTGACGGACATAGACGGACACACACAGACAGCCACGGATGTCCTGTGTGTGCTGGCCGACACCCACGGACGTCCTGTGTGTACTGAACAGACAGCCCACATGGGCCAAAATCACCCGAACAGTCCACGGGAAGGGTCAGCGTGCTGAGTCCAATGACCAACGTGCTGGTATGTGTACTGATTGTTGTAGTACCCACGACTGAGGTTCCCATCATCCGCAAAGGTCCTACCATAAGCTCCGGCTCAAGGGTTATAAGAGCTGGATTTGCCAAAGCTGTCCAGGAGTTGCTTGCACAGGAACAAACCTGATTCAAGCAACTATTGATCCAGTAGTTGGCCGACTTAAAGCTTGAAGACACCAGCGAACCATTAGAGGTTCCAGACTCCTTCCATTCAAGCCAGTTCTCCTCCATCGACCAGAATGAAGCCGGCCTGACCATTTCCACCTTCATCCTCAATCCATCCAACCAACTTGCTTCCGGTTCAGAGATATAGCCATCCATCAGAAGGAGTAGTATGTGTTGTACTCTTTTTCCTTATCGGGTTTTGTCCCACTGGGTTTTCCCGAAAGGTTTTAATGAGGCAACATGCAAGCATACTATGAGTTCTGATCCGGACATCTCAAGCCGCGACCGGTCTATTGTTTTTCTTTAATTTATTTTGGTTAAGACTTCGGCCATACCGTCTCAAATGGCTCAATGATGAGACTGAGCTCAAGATTACCGAACAAGTTGTTGTGTCCTTCAGTATTGGCAAGTACCATGACCAGGTCAATTGTGATGTGGTACCCATGCAAGTCGGCCATATACTTCTAGGAAGGCCATGGCAGTTTGACAAGGAAACTCTTCACCATGGACGCACCAACATCTATAGCTTCACCCACAACAACAAGAAGCACAGCCTAGCACCTCTCAGCCCCCAAGAAGTTCATGACATGCAGAAGGCAATGACACAGTCCGGCCAGGTAAGTAATACTAACCTTTACATGACTTCCGGACAAGTGCTTAAGTCATTACAACGTGAGACACAGGTGCTACTAATGATCTTTAAGGAAGGTTGTTTTGCAGGTTTTGAGGCTCCTGAAGTACCAGATGTAGTACAAGACCTCATGGGACGTTACAAGGATGTCTTTCCTGATGAGATTCCAGCCGGATTACCCCCTGTCTGTGGCATAGAACATCAGATCGACCTTGTACCCGGCGCGCCCCTACCAAACCGAGCCGCTTACCGTGTCAATCCTGAGGAGGCTAAGGAGTTGGAGCGGCAGGTCCAAGACCTCATGGACAAAGGCTACATCCGCGAGAGCCTTAGCCCCTGTGCAGTCCCGGTTCTATTAGTGCCTAAGAAGGATGGAATGTGGCGTATGTGTGTGGACTGTCGAGCCATCAACAACAAAACCATCAAATATCGGTACCATATACCTAGATTAGATGATATGTTGGATGAACTGGGTGGGTCTGTTGTGTTTTCTAAGATTGATCTCAGGAGTGGATACCATCAAGTTCGCATGAAGGAAGGAGATGAATGGAAAACCGCCTTCAAGACCAAACAAGGTCTGTACGAGTGGCTGGTGATACCATTTGGCCTTACCAACGCCCCTAGCACATTCATGAGGCTCACGAACGAGGTCCTCCGACCTTACATTGGTAAATTCGTGGTTGTATACTTTGATGACATCCTGATTTACAGCAGGTCCTTAACTGAACACATTGGACATCTAGAACAGGTTTTGAAACCCTTGAGGCAAGAAGGCCTTTATGCTAACCTTAAGAAATGTGTTTTCTGCACTGATCAGTTGGTATTTTTAGGCTTTGTTGTGAGTTCACAGGGACTGAAGGTTGATGAGGAGAAGATCAAGGCGATACAAGACTGGCCGACCCCGACCACGATCGGACATGTCCGCAGCTTCCATGAACTGGCCAGTTTCTATCGACAATTTGTGAAGGATTTCAGTACCATTGCCGCCCCAATGACCTCCGTGATCAAGAAGAATGTATCCTTCACTTGGGGTCCTGCCCAAGAGGAGTCTTTCAACAGGCTTAAATATAGTTTGACAGATGCACCGGTCCTAACTCTTCCTGATTTTGATAAACCTTTTGAGATTGAGTGTGATGCTTCAGGGACAGGAATAGGAGCCGTACTGACCCAAGGAGGCCGGCCAGTGGCTTTCTTTAGTGAGAAATTGAGTGGAGCCGCCCTCAATTACCCCACCTATGATAAAGAGATATATGCTCTAGTAAGGTCACTTGAAACTTGGCAACATTATCTTCTGTCTAAAGAGTTTATTATTCATACAGATTACGAGACTCTTAAGCATTTGAGGGGCAGACCACACTCAAGAAGAGGCATGCTAGGTGGCTGGAGTTCGTGGAGACTTTTCCCTATGTGATCAAGTACAAGAAGGGGAAGGACAACGTAGTGGCAGACGTTCTATCCCGGCGCCACACACTCATTACCACCATGGAGGCTAAGATCATGGGTTTTGAACAACTTAAAATGTCTTATGAAACTGACCCTGATTTTTCTGAGCTTTACAGTAACACGGCTAAGGGAGCCATGGGTCCATTCTATCAGCAGGACGGGTTCCTCTTCAAGGAGAAACGCCTGTGCATTCCTCATGGTTGCATGCGAGACTTACTGACCCAAAAAGCTCATGGGGGCAGGTTGATGGGGCATTTCGGTCGAGACAAAACCCTGAGCGTCCAGTCCGACCACTTCTATTGGCCCCGGATGAGGCGCTACGTCGAGAGTCATTGCGCCAAGTGCACTGTCTGTCTCAAAACCAAATCCAGGTCGCATCCTTATGGTTTACACATGCCTTTACCTATTCCTATTGCACCATGGGTCGACCTGTCTATGGACTTTGTGCTGGGTTTGCCCAAGATAGAACACAAGGATTCTATTTTTGTTGTAGTGGACAGGTTCTCCAAGATGGCACATTTCATTCCGTGTTCCAAGACCAATGATGCAAGCCAAACCGCCGATCTCTTCTTCAAGGAAGTGCTGCGCTTACATGGAGTGCCTTGTACCAATGTGTCCGACCGAGACACAAAATTCCTCAACCACTTCTGGAGGACATTGTGGAAAAGCTTGGAACCAAGCTCCTCTTCTCGACCACTTGCCATCCACAAACTGATGGTCAGACCGAGGTAGTAAACCGTACACTCTCTCAGTTGTTGAGGGCTACGGTGGGTAAGAATCTTAGAAATTGGTTGAGTTGTTTGCCTTTCATTGAGTTTGCTTAAAACCATGCAAGGCACTCTATTACTAATCTCTCCCCTTTTGAGATCGTGTATGGCTTTAGACCAGAGACGCCCATGGACCTATCCGCACTGCCCCCAGCCATGCAAGTTAGCTAGAGTGGTGACAAAAAGGCTGAGTTTGTGAAGAACATGCACCGGCAAGTCAAGGAGACTTTGGAGAAGAAGGCTGAATGGAACCGGATTAAGCTCAACAAGGGGCACATAAGTTATCTTCCAACCAGGCGACTGGGTGTGGCTCCACATGAGGCCAGAGCGGTTTCTGGAAGAGAGAAAGAGCAAATTATCCCCACGAGGGGATGGACCATTCCGAGTGCTCGACCGGATCAATGACAATGCCTACCGGCTAGAGCTGCCAGGTGAGTTCCAAGTTTACCGAACGTTCAATGTGTCTGATTTGTCTCCTTGTATTGCAGATGAGGGAGATGTTCTGAGGACAGAACCTGTTCAAGAGGGACGGGATGTTGTAGTACCCACGACTGAGGTTCCCATCATCCGCAAAGGTCCTACCACAAGGTCTGGCTCAAGGGTTATAAGAGCTGGATTTGCCAAAGCTGTCCAGGAGTTGCTTGCACAGGAACAAACCGGATTCAAGCAACTATTGATCCAGGAGTTGGCCGACTTAAAGCTTGAAGACACCAGCGAACCATTAGTGGTTCCAGACTCCTTCCATTCAAGCCAGTTCTCCTCCATCGACCAGAATGAAGCCGGCCTGACCATTTCCACGTTCATCCTCAATCCATCCAACCAACTTGCTTCCGGTTCAGAGATATAGCCGTCCATCAGAAGGAGTAGTATGTGTTGTACTCTTTTTCCTTATCGGGTTTTGTCCCACTGGGTTTTCCCGAAAGGTTTTAATGAGGCAACATGCAAGCATACTATGAGTTCTGATCCGGACATCTCAAGCCGCGACCGGTCTATTTTTTTTATTTAAATTATTTCGTTTAAGACTTTGGCCATTTGTCTAGGCCTTTTTATCTTTTAGAGTCCATTGAGGAACAACTATTTAAACCCTTGTAGTTGCCAATTTTCGGCCAAGTCTTTTATGAAAATCGCTTTGCTTTAGCAAAGAAACCCTAAGTCTTTCAGTTGTGTGAAACTATTGAGAGCAGCCATCTAACATATCAAAGAGCCGATCCACTGTTCTTTGTGGAGTCCTCCGATCCAATCCATCCCTTGTCCGATCTTGAGAGAGACATACGTCCATCAAGAGCCGGATCCATATCTATCCTTCAAACCATCCTTTGATCTTGTTGAGAGAGACACACGTCCAGCAACAGATCCCATCCGCCATTCTTCTCTTTTTATCTATCTTTTTGTTCTTAAATTTCATTCATCCATCCTTTAAAACCCATAAGAATCATATCTTGCTTATTTATCATTCATCCATTGGCCTCTCTGTTTCTGTTCTTACTTCTATTGAAAACTCATAAAAGTTCATATTTGTTTCAGGTACAATCACAAACAAGAGAAGACCCGGCCGAAACCATCCATCCGAGCCAAGACTGAACCGCAGAACGGCCATCCGCCCGTCCGTCCGACTATCCCGTCCCGTGCCTACAACACTGATGGACAGCCATGGACGTCCTGTGTGTGCTGACGGACACACACAAACACACACGGACAGCCATGGACGTCCGGTGTGTGCTGACGGACACGCACGGACATCCTGTGTGTGCTGACGGACACACACGGATAGCCACGGACGTCTTGTATGTACTGAACAGACAGCCCACGTGGGCCAAAATCACCCGAACAGTCCACGGGAAGGGTCAGCGTGCTGAGTCCAAGGACTAACGTGCTGATATGTGTACTGATGGACAGCCACAGACGTCGTGTGTGTGCTGACAAACACAAACGGACAGCCACAGACGTCCTGTGTGTTCTGACGGACACACACGGACGTCCTGTGTGTGCTGACGGACACACACGGACGTCTGCTGTGTGCTGACGGACACACACGGACGTCCTGTGTGTACCGAACAGACGGCCCTCGTGGGCCAAAATCACCCGAACAGTCCGCGGGAAGGGTCAGCGTGCTGAGTCCAAGGACCAACGTGCTGATATGTGTACTGATGGACAGCCACGGATGTCCTATGTGTGCTGACGGATACAGATGGACACACACGGACACACACGGACTGCCACGGACATCCTGTGTATGCTGGCGGACACCCACAGACGTCCTGTGTGTACTGAACAGACAGCCCACGTGGGCCAAAATCACCCGAACAGTCCACGGGAAGGGTTAGCGTGCTGATTTCAAGGACCAACATGTTGATATGTGTACTGATGGACAGCCATAGACGTCCTCTATGTGCTGACGGACACACACGGAGACACACGGACAGCTACGAACATCATGTGTGTGCTGACGGACACACACGGACGTCCTGTGTGTGCTGATGGACACCCACTTTGGGGTCAAAAACGGTTACGGCGGAATTAACACCCGAAAACCCTCGGAAATCGCATTTCCGAGAAGATAGTAAAATAAAAATATGATTTTCTTAAAAAATAACCAATACGAAGTTTTTACGAAGAAGTATCCTTGAAAGCTCGAAATAGACAACTCAAGCTCGATCATTGCGAAACTACCGCGCATGCACGCTATCCAGTCGCTACGTAGCAATCAAGTCCAAGACAAAGCTCGGTCGCCACGTAACAACCAAACGTCCGTCCCGCTCGGTCGCTACGTAGTGACTGAGCTCGAGCCAAGGCTCGGTCGCTACATAGCGACCGAGTGTTCGTCCCGCTCAGTCGCTACGTATCGACCAGGCTCGAGCCAAAGTTCGGTCGCTGCGTACCGACCGAGCTCTTCCAAAACGTCGATACGACACTAGTCCATGCATTCTCGTCAAACCTTCGACTGCTATCTCCCGAAGACTGTAGCTAGTTCACTCTATGATTTCCGCTATTCTAAATCATCGATCAAACTTTGCGGATTAATACTGCAGAAAGTTCGTTCCTTATCGAAAGAAATCGTAATAAAAGCTTCGAGTCGGAAGACGGCCCAAAGGGACCTAAAACATGACTCGTGGCCCATCCTATGATTTCTTAACCAAAAAGCCCGTAAACCACAGCACGGTTTATGCTTGGTCCACAAGGAAGGATAAATGTCAAGTTTCCGCGGATAAATACGGAAGTTTTGAAGATAATTGTGAAGATCGGGAAAAAAGGAATATCTCTATTTTTATGCTATGACGGCTTAAGGGCAGAAGAGTAAAAGCGTAAACCGACCTTGGAGCTAGTATATAAGGTGTCCTAGGCGAGGAGCGTGGAAGAGGATTTTCAGAGCAAACTTAGCACTTTGAGCAATTTTAGGCAATTTTCCGTTTTGTTATTTTGAGCTGCGACTCAATTAGGTTTAGCCGTCTTATGGTTGCTAGAACTAAGAATCTCGCCGACAGCTCTCGAGCCCAGGCTTATACCTTGTTGTAAATGCTCATACGCCAATTCGGAATAAGATCTTCTTTGCTCTCTTTTCGATTTCTTATTTTTATCGTTGTTATTCTCGTGTTCTGATTGCTTGACGTGTGGTATTAGCAGATATCCGGGTCCTCTGGGAAATTAGGGTTTTCCTAGTTTCCGTATTTAAACGGAAATCGACAGTGTGAATTTTGGTTCCCACAGTTTGGCGCTAGAAGGAGGGGGATACGGATCAATCTAACCCGCAAAAGCCACACCACGCTCAATCAGACATGTCAACTAACGACGCGGATAACGTGCAGACTCCTCTTAACGGAGGCAGCGGCACCAATCTCCACACTCCAGCAGCAGACGTATCAGCGGCCAACGCACCAGCCAACGCCGCGGCGCTCGAGGAGTTTAAAAAGATGTTCGCCACCTATGAGAAAAGGTCGGAAGAACAGGATAAGCTCGTGAGTACCTTGACCAAACATGTTGAAACCTTAACGGCAATGACTCGAGCAATCCGTCCCCGCGGAACCACCAAAATCCGCGGGAAGAGGCTCGACTTCGCCACCCCACTTGACAGATCTAGAGTCGCGCAGGAACGACCTTCGGGTCAAAACCCTAGCGAGAAATCTCCCATCGAAAAGGGGAACCCTGAAAGTCCTCCGCCTCCTGCAAAGGATTCGGAGGATAACGAAGCTGAACGCATTGACCTGGATCCTGGTGATGTCTCCAACGACACCGATGAGGACGTCGAGAGACATCCAAGAAGGACCAGAAGCCGATCTGCTCGGGAAAGCTCTCCGTTCGACAAACCAATGACGGAAAAAGAGGAAATCGCCTATTGAAACGAACAAGAGGAGCTGGCTGAAAGGCAAACCGAGCTCACTCGCAGTAAACGCCGACATGCTCGGAAATCTACTGACGAGACTTCGGATATTCGCGATCTTCGCGATTACATCACCAAGACTGCGACAGAAGTGAGAGCCGTAAAGTCTCAAATCCATCATGCTACTAGTGCTGCCCCCAAAATCGATCGACTGCTGGAAGGAGCTCGGAAGACCCCTTTTACCAGTCGTATTTCGGTCATGAGGGTATCCGATCCGGAAAAAATCAAAGTACCGAAGTACGATGGTACGGCCTATCCAAAAGCGCACCTTCAGGCTTTCCACATCGCGATGGGAAGAGTGAGACTGAAGGACGGCGAAAAAGATGCCGGCTACTGCCGCCTGTTCGTCAAAAATCTTGAAGGAGTGGCGCTCGAATGGTTCGCACGCCTTCACCATCGGGAGTTCCCGACAACTCGCATCGGAATTTCTCAAACAATACTCTGTGTTCATAGACAGAGAAACTTCCGATGTCGATCTCTGGAGTCTCTCCCAGCGAAAAGACGAACCCCTCCGCGAGTTTATCAGCCGGTTCAAGCTGATAATGTCTAGGGTCAGCGGGATAAGCGACAAAGTGGCCATTGACGCGCTGAGAAAGACGCTCTGGTACAAGTCGAAATTCAGAAAGTGGATAACCCTCGACAAACCACGAACGATCCAGGACGCCCTCCACAAAGCAACGGACTACATCATAGTCGAGGAAGAAACTAAAGTCTTATCGCAAAAACATAAGGCGGCAAGACCATCCTCGAAGGACGTGGATCCGAAAGCGAGAAAGAGTACGTCCATCACGAGGGGGAAGATCTCCAAGGGGCGCATAATTATGCGATCAATTCGGATCAAGGCCGAACCACGGGCAACACGTGGACCCGCAATCAAGGGTATGACAAATACACCTTCTGCGAGTTCCACCAATCCCGAGGACACTCCACGACCAACTGCAAAGTCTTGGGAGCAAGGCTGGCCGCGAAGCTACTCGCTGGAGAGCTCTCAGAAGTAACCAGCGTCAAGGATCTCATCCTCGACTCTGATCGCCCTCCAAAGACGGACAGAAATCCGCCCGCTGAAAAATCCCCTCAATGAAACCAGCCTGGGGATAAACGCGGTAGGAGGCCGGACGACAAGGGGAATGATAACAATCGTCGCAGAGTCAACATGATCATCGGAGGATCACAATACTGCGGCGATACTGTGTCGGCCATCAAGGCTTACCAACGGAAGGCAGAGTCGAGTACAAATTTGCCTACATGGTCTCCTCCTCGAGATGGCCAAAATTGCTCGATCACCTTCACAAAGGAGGAAGCCGGCGGCATCGATCAACCTCACTGCAATCCGCTCGTCATAGATCTCGTCATTCAAGACTTAGAAGTCAGAAGGGTACTCGTCGACACGGGAAGCACGGTCAACGTAATCTTCCGCGACACTCTCAAGCGGATGAGCATCAAACTCGGAGAAGTAATTCCGACGCCAAAACCGCTCACGGGTTTTTCAGGTGAAGTATCGATGACTCTTGGATCAATCCAGTTGCCAGTCATGGCCAAGGAGATCACGAAAATCGTCGAGTTCACGGTAGTCGATCATCCCGTTATCTACAACGTGATCATGGGAATTCCATGGCTCAATGCCATGCAAGCAGTTCCATCAACCAACCACCTGGGTCTCAAATTTCCGACCCCAAGCGGAGTCGTGGCTATGCTTCCTCGCAGAGCACAAGTTAAGGCAAATCATGACTTCTGCAACTGCGAATGGCAAACGCACGAAGATGGATCGATCTTCGGCCAAAAATGCCCCAAGGAAAGATGAATTAGAATCGTCTGCCGACGCAAATGCATCGGACATCGAAACTCAACACGAGTCTGAAGACGACTCTACAACTCAACCGGAACATCCGGAAAATAGCGTTGACCCAGCCACGATCAATACGGTCAAGGCGGACAGCGCGACATCTACCGCCGAGTAAAAACGCTCGCGGCATGAAACAGAACTACGAGATGGCTTGATCCTCGAAAGGGGTACGTAGGCAGCTCGTCAAAAGACGAGTTCAGCTATCCCCCTCTTTAAAAAGGGGGGGAAGTGGGTGCGTATACTCGTATACCCCCACTTAGAAAAATCTTCATTATTGTAATCGAGTTTTTAGAAACTTCAAAAACTTTTACTACAATCTACGTTGCTCCTTTTTATCAAAAACGTTTACGCTTCAGTTAAACGCAAAAACTTTCCAGACACGCCTGGAAATGTTAAGACTCTTGTCTGCGGCCTCATCCGGCCCAAAATCGAAAAATTATCATCTTTCAAACACTCAAAGATACACGTATAATCCTCGAAACAACTGCGAGACGTCGCAAAAATAAAATTCGAAGATAATACGAACAAATTGTCCGAACGCGACCACCAAAACCTTTCACCCAGTTCGTCGATTGGCCCCGACGAACACGCCAGCCGTCTTAAACAAACGCAATTCGATCACTCTTTTGATCTTCAAAACGTCCAACACAAGGACGAAAGCGCTACAACAAAAATCCGAAATTTTGGTTTAGCACTCCCAGCTGGCTTAAAAATTGCCTCTGAGAAGATGCTCGATTCGTACCATACAAGTCATATAAGCCGAGAACCTATCGCGGACCTTAAATCGGTACGAGTCAGGAAGAAATCGCAACAGGAAAAACGATAGCCGGCTAGTCACCGCACAAACCTTAACCGAAAGTAAACCTAGGTCTTGCCCTAAACCCAACGCTCTGGTCTCAAACATCTCAAGACATTATATCTAAAAGATACGAGGTCCTAAACCATGTCTCTCCGTTCACATCTCAATGTTTCCGAAAATCGTAAATATAAGTAATCTTCTACGAGAATCACGAACGAACCAACAGATTGAACGTCTCATCGGAATTAAATATGAGACGACAACTCATATTTACTTTGAACCTACTCAGGAATATTCCAAAATGAAACATTCATCATATATATAAAACCGCGTAAAGCGGTAAGGGAATCAAAGCCACCAACGGCCAGTCCCGATAAGCAATAAAAACGGCCAAAACAGGCCCATACAATCTCTCGAAATAAAGGCCACATTCGGCCACAAACATAGAATGGAAAGACAAGCATCTTCCTCTCAACAATCACTCCGCCTCTCATGGCCCAAAGTCAAAGTCCCCGGACAAAGAAGCACCAAACGCATCCGCAGGACGGTCCACTTCCTCGCCACCATCAAGAAACCCGGTCGGAACCTCTTCGGTATCACGGGAAACCGGGATGGAATCCCAGAACCCTTGGATCCTCTCGTCAATCGAAGGAATGAGCGCCTCAGCGTGGGCACGTTTGTTCATGCCGCTCTTCATCAAGCTCATTTCCTTCTCGAACACATAGTCATCGGCTTGCGTTCTCCAAAGACTTCCGACTGAACCGCGGCACTCACGGAAATCGCCTACCGAGGTAAAGGCATCCTTGAGGTTTCCGTATTTGACCTGGAACTGAGAAGCACGAGTCTTCATCACCTCAATAATTTCCCTTTTGCCCTTCCTTTCCGCTTTACGGATGGCCCGCGCATGATCACGAGTAAGTTGTGCTTCTCGCTACGACACCTCGCCTTGCACGCGAGCGAGATCTCGCTCCGCTTTCTCCGCTTTGAAACGATAGAGCATAGCTTCCCTATGGCTCGCTTCAATGGCCGAGCCAAGCAAGTTAAGGACCTGCGAAACCAATTAACGCATTATAAGCAGAAAAAGAAACACCTAGGCAATCACAAAAATTTTCGAGAAAATCATACCCCGTTGATAATACGAGACCCTTCCGCGACAACCTTCGGCCTTCCTGTTTCATTCGTTGGTGGAGGAGCATCGAAGCCCGAGGGTAAACCAGCAAAGAAATCGTCAAAGTCCGGAATAGGAACCTCGCTAGAACCGCTTTCGTCGCCATAAGCAAGGTCCAGATCCCATCCCGGAAGCATAGAATCGTACATCAAAAACTCTATGTCACCAAGATCGATATCCTTCCCCTTTGAAGAGTTCCACCCCGTCGCAGAAGCGGGGGCAGCATCGGGACTCTGATCATCGGGCTCGGAGTCGTTCCCCGCTTCCACAGGATCGGGACACACAAACTCTAGCGCCTTCCGAACTCGTTTCGGCGTGAAAGAAGTCCAGAAAAAAGGACCATTCCTAAGAAGGTCCCTCACTTCAATGATATCCTCGGGGAACGGGGCCAGGGAGTTGATGAAGGGACGATCATTTGGCAACCTCCGGAGCAGTGGGATACAACTCTCTTCGACAGACGCAGCGTCTATACGAACAAAGAAGAAAACTTTCTTCCACGAGTTGAAGTTGGAGATGAACCTCTTAACCACCGACATGAAGCTCCGAGGGACCAGCCTATATTTATCCTTATCCTTGACGAGCTGTAGCCTCAAAAGCGCGTCAAAGTGATCAACGGAAAGGGAGAGACCGTGCTCGTAACTCAGGATCAGAATTCCAACAAGGTGCTGAATGGCAAGGGGATTCAGCTGGCTGATTGCCACCTCGAAACGCGCCAACACTCCGACGATGATTTCGGGAAGCGGGAACCACAAGCGACAACGCACTACGAACGCTTCGTAGCAAGTGAAATAACCCCCCGGGGGTTATCAGTGCTTTCCCCTCGACGAGGAACCCGGAACTCCACCGTGCTTGGAATACGGTAGAACGACCGCAAGATCTCGAGGAACTCGTCAGTACTCCTGCTTGGTGCTCCTTCCTCAACTGCACGATGGGTCAGGAGCGGGAACGGCTTCTCTTTGGGAGGAGTGATCGAACCATAATGCGCAACCCACCAAGACTCATTCTCGGCGGGATCTACCGAGTGAGGCACGAACTCTATCTTTGGAACGAGGAGCTCTTCATGAGCACTTGCGGACGAAGACCCTTTCCTCGCAATCTTTTTCTTACTCGATATTTTACACTCCTCTTTGGAAAATGGAAGGAAGGGATAGAGAGAAAGAAGGAAAGTTTTCTTAAGGAAAATCTTTGAGAAAACAAGAAAGTGAAAGAAAGTGTGAAGAAGTTACCTCCAACACGCCTAACTTGCCAAACATGCCTAACCGCATGCTAGGACCCTACGATGCATGGTCCTAACGGGCTGGGGGGCTAACGGTTGGGGTCAAAAACGGTCACGTTGGAATTAACACCCGAAAACCTTCGGAAATCGCATTTCCGAGAAGATAGTAAAATAAAAATATGATTTTCGTAAAAAATAACCAATACAAAGTTTTTACGAAGAAGTATCCTTGAAAGCTCGAAATAGTCAACTCAAGCTCGATCATTGCAAAACTACTGTGCATGCACGTTATCCGGTCGCTACGTAGCAACCAAGTCCAAGACAAAGCTCGGTCGCTACGTAACGACCGAACGTCCGTTCTGCTTGGTCGCTACGTAGCGACCGAGCTCGAGCCAAAGCTCGGTCGCTACATAGCGACCGAGCATCCGTCCCGCTCGGTCGCTACGTAGCGACCGAGCGCCCGTCCCACTTGGTCGCAACGTAGCGACCGAGCTCGGCCAAGCTCGGCCGCTACGTAGCGACCGAGCATCTGTTCCGCTCGGTCGCTACGTAGTGATTGAGCTCGAGCCAAAGCTCGGTCGCTACGTAGAGACCGAGCTCGGCCAAGCTCGGTCGCTACATAGCGACCGAGCGTCCGTTCCGCTCGGTCGCTACGTAGCGACCAAGCTCGAGCCACGGCTCGGTCGCTACGTAGCGACCGAGCGCCCGTCCCACTTGGTCGCTACATAGCAACCGAGCTCGGCCAAGCTCGGCCGCTACGTAGCGACCGAGCATCCGTTCCGCTCGGTTGCTACGTAGTGATTGAGCTCGAGCCAAAGCTCGGTCGCTACGGAGAGACCGAGCTCGGCCAAAGCTCGGTCGCTACATAGCGACCGAGCGTCCATCCCGCTCGGTCTCTACATAGTGACCGAGCGTTCGTCTCGCTTGGTCGCTACGTAGTGACCGAGCGTCTGTCTCGCTCGTAAGGGCAGAAGAGTAAAAGCGTAAACCGACCTTGGAGCTAGTATATAAGGAGTCCTTGGAAGAGGATTTTCAGAGCAAACTTAGCACTTAAAGCAATTTTAGGCAATTTTTCGTTTTTGTTATTTCGAGCTGCGACTCAATTAGGTTTAGCCGTCTTAGGGTTGCTAGAACTAGGAATCTCGCCGACAGCTTTCGAGCCCAGGCATATACCTTGTTGTAAACGCTCATACGCAAATTCGGAATAAGATCTTTTTTGCTCTCTTGTCGATTTCTTATTTTTATCGTTGTTATTCTCGTGTTCTGATTGCTTGACGTGTGGCATTAGCAGATATCCGGGTCCTCTGGGAAATTAGGGTTTTCCTAGTTTCCTTATTTAAACGGAAATCGGCAGTGCAAATTTCGGTTCCCACAGCATGCTGAGTCCAAGGACCAGCGTTCTGATATGTGTACTGATGGACAGCCACGGACGTCCTGTGTGTGCTGACGGACACACATGGACAGCCAAGGACATCATGTGTGTGCTGACGGACAGCCACATACAGCCACAGACGTTCTGTGTGTGCTGGCGGACACCCACGGGAAGGGCCAGCGTGCTGAGTCCAAGGACCAACGTGCTGATATGTGTACTGATGGACAGCCACGGACGTCCTGTGTGTGCTGACGGACACACACGGACAGCCACAGACGTCTTGTGTGTGCTGACGGACAGCAACGGACGTCCTGTGTGTGCTGGCGGACACCCACGGACGTCCTGTGCGTACTAAACAGACAGCCCACGTGGGCCAAAATCACCCAAACAGTCCACGGGAAGGGCCAGCGTGCTGAGTCCAAGGACCAACGTGCTGATATGTGTACTGATGGACAGCCACAGACGTCATATGTGTGCTGATGGACACAGACGGACACACATGGACAGCCACGGACGTCCTCTGTGTGCTGGCGGACACCCACGGACGTCCTGTGTGTACTGAACAGACAGCCCACGTGGGCCAAAATCACCCGAACAGTCCACGGGAAGAGTCAGCATGGGGAGTCCAAGGACCAACGTGCTGATATGTGTACTGATGGACAGCCACGGACGTTCTGTATGTGCACACGGACACACACGGACAGCCACGAACGTCTTGTGTGTGCTGACGGACACACACGAACGTCCTGTGTGTGCAGACGGACACCCACGGATGTCCTGTGTGTAATGAACAGACAGCCCACCTGGGCCAAAATCACCCGAACAGTCCACGGGAAGGGCCAGCGTGCTAAGTCCAAGGACCAACGTGCTGATATGTGTACTGATGGACAGCCGCGGACGTTCTGTGTGTGCTGACGGACACACACGGACATCCTGTGTATGCTGACAGACAGCCACAGACGTCCTGTGTGTGCTGACGGACACAAACGGACACACACGGACAGCCACGGACGTCCTGTGTGTACTGAACAGACAGCCCACGTGGGCCAAAAATCACCCAAACAGTCCACGGAAAGGGCTAGCGTGCTGAGTCCAAGGACCAACGTGCTGATATGTGTACTGATGGACAGCCACAGACGTCCTGTGTGTGCTGACGGACACACACGGACACACACGGACAGCCACTGACGTCATGTGTGTGCTGGCGGACACCCATGGACGTCCTGTGTGTACTGAACAGACAGCCCACGTGGGCCAAAATCACCCGAACAGTCCACGGGAAGGGTCAGCGTGCTGAGTCCAAGGACCAACGTGCTGATATGTTTACTGATGGACAGTCACGGACGTCGTGTGTGTGCTGACAGACACACACGGACAACCACGGACGTCCTGTGTGTGCTAACGGACACACACGGACAGCCACGGACGTCCTGTGTATGCTGACGGACAGCCACAGACGTCCTGTGTGTGCTGACGGACACACACGGACACACACGGACAGCCACGGACGTCCTGTGTGTACTGAACAGACAGCCCACGTGGGCCAAAAATCACCCAAACAGTCCACGGAAAGGGCTAGCGTGCTGAGTCCAAGGACCAACGTGCTGATATGTGTACTGATGGACAGCCACGGACGTCCTGTGTGTGCTGACGGACACACACGGACACACACGGACAGCCACGAACGTCCTGTGTGTGCTGGCGGACACCCATGGACGTCCTGTGCGTACTGAACAGACAGCCCACGTGGGCCAAAATCACCCAAACAGTCCACGGGAAGGGCCAGCGTGCTGAGTCCAAGGACCAACGTGCTGATATGTGTACTGATGGACAGCCACAGACGTCATATGTGTGCTGACGGACACAGACGGACACACACGGACAGCCATGGACGTCCTCTGTGTGCTGGCGGACACCCACGGACGTCCTGTGTGTACTGAACAGACAGCCCACGTGGGCCAAAATCACCCGAACAGTCCACGGGAAGGGTCAGCGTGCTGAGTCCAAGGACCAACGTGCTGATATGTGTACTGATGGACAGCCACGGACGTCCTGTATGTGCTAACGGACAGCCACGAACGTCTTGTGTGTGCTGACGGACACACACGGACGTCCTGTGTGTGCAGATGGACACCCACGGATGTCCTGTGTGTAATGAACAGACAGCCCACGTGGGCCAAAATCACCCGAACAGTCCACGGGAAAGGCCAGCGTGCTGAGTCCAAGGACCAGCGTGCTGATATGTGTACTGATGGACAGCCACGGACGTCCTGTGTGTGCTGACGGACACACATGGACACACACGAACAGCCACGGACATCATGTGTGTGCTGACGGAGAGCCACAAACAGCCACGGACGTAATGTGTGTGCTGGTGGACACCCACGGACGTCCTGTGTGTACTGAACAGACAGCCCACCTGGGCCAAAATCACCCAAACTGTTGTAGGCACAGAAACCGTACCTGAACCAATGCTCAGCCAGATAAGCAACAGGACCAACGTGCTGATATGTGTACTGATGGACAGCCACGGACGTCCTGTGTGTGCAGACGGACACAGACGGACACACACAGACAGCAACGGACGTTCTGTGTGTGCTGACGGACACACACAGACGTCATGTGTGTGCTGACGGACACCCACGGACGTCCTGTGTGTGCTGACGGACACCCACGGACATCCTGTATGTACTGAACAGACAGCCCACGTGGGCCAAAATCACCCAAACAGTCCACGGGAAGGGTCAGCCTGCTGAGTCCAAGGACCAACGTTCTGATATGTGTACTGATGGACAGCCACAGACGTCCTGTGTTTGCTGACGGACACACACGGACACACACGGACAGCCACAGACGTCCTGTGTGTGCTGACGGACACCCACGGACGTCCTGTGTGTTCTGACGGACACCCACGGACGTCCTATGTGTACTGAATAGACAGCCCACGTGGGCCAAAATCACCCGAACAGTCCACAGGAAGGGCCCGCATGCTGAGTTCAAGTACCAACTTGCTGATATGTGTACTGATGGACAGCCACAGACATCTTGTGTGTGCTGACGGACTCAGACGGACAGCCACGGACGCCCTGTGTGTGCTAGTGGACACACTCGGATGTCTAGTGTGTGCTGACGGACACCCACAGACGTCTTGTGTGTGCTGACGGACACACACGGACAGCCACGGACGTCCTGTGTGTGCTGACGGACAGCCACTACCATCCACGGACGTCCTACGTGTGCTGGCAGACACCCACTGATGCGGTCATCAAATCAGTACCTGAACCAGAAGCCAACCAGTTGCACCAAACAGCTAATCCAAAGACTCACCAGGATATGTGTTCAATCAAAACGGCGTATCTCACCAACCAGGAAGACATTGTCCATGAAACTAAATTTCCTGCACTCTACGCTCTCAACAAGGAGTCAATCCCAATTGGAATCATCATCAAAGATACTCGGAAAAGGAAGATATGAATTTTACAAACCGGAGGTTCTCCATCCCGTCCATCTGCGAGTATCCGAGTTTAGAAGTTGTTTCAAGCCCAACAAAGAAGCGTTCCGACCCAAACCAAAGCTTGGACTTCAAGAAGGGTCTCTTAGCTTTCCAACAAGCCAAGAATGGGAAGAAAGATCCACGGAAATATGGAGTTAAGATCAATTTCTCAAAACCGGACAAACCAGTTCTGCACTTGCCTTATTTGGAATCTGGCCGGTTCAATCAATTGCAAACCAGACATTGGCGACCAGGAGAGACATCTAACCATTCAGGAGACCAATCCAAACGTCCAGGAGAGTCAGTGTTGTAGTACCCACGACTGAGGTTCCCATTATCCGCAAAGGTCCTACCACAAGGTCCGGTTCAAGAGTTATAAGAGCTGGATTTGCCAAAGCTGTCCAGGGGTTGCTTGCACAGGAACAAACCGGGTTCAAGCAACTATTGATCCAGGAGTTGTCTGACTTGAAGCTGGAAGACACCGGTGAACCACTAGAGGTTCCAGACCCTGTCCATTCGAGCCAGTTCTCCTCCATCGGCCAGAATGAAGCCGGCCTGACCGTTTCCACCTTCATACTCAATCCATCCAACCAACTTGCTTCCGGTTCAGAGATATAGCCGACCATCAGAAGGAGTAGTATGTGTTGTACTCTTTTTCCTTATCGAGGTTTTGTCCCACTGGGTTTTCCCGAAAGGTTTTAATGAGGCAACAAGCAAGCATACTATGAGTTCTGATCCGGACATCTCAAACCGCGACCGGTCTATTGTTTTCTTTATTTTATTTCGGTTAAGACTTTGGCCATTTGGCTAGGCCCTTTTTATCTTTAAAGTCCAATAAGGAACATCTATTTAACCCCTTGTAGTTGCCAACTTTTCGGCTAAGTCTTTTTATGAAATCGTTTTTGCTTTAGCAAAGAAACCCTAAGTCTTTCAGTTGTGTGAAACATTGAGAGCAGCCGTGTGACATATCAAAGAGCCGATCCATTGTTCTTTGTGGCGTCCATCGATCCATTCCATTCCTTGTCTGAATCTTGAGAGAGACACACGTCTAACAAGAGCCGGATCCATATCTATCTTCCTATCCGACCTAGGCATCTTGCTGAGAGAGACATACGTCCAGCAGCAGATTCCATCCGCCAATCTACTCTTTTCTCTATCTTTTGTTTTAGATTTCATTCATCCAATTCCATAAAAACCAAAAGAATCATATCTTGTTCTGTTCTTGTTCCTATTGAAAACTCACTAAAGGTTCCTATCTGTTTCAGGATCGAACACAAGCAAGAGACGAGCCGGCCGGTACCATCCATCCGAGGCAAGGTTGAACCGCGGAACGGCCATCCGTCCATCCGTTCGACCCTCCGACCCGTGCCTACAACATTTTGGTATCAGAGCTGAAGTTTCCTGCGAAACTCAGTTCTTTCTGAACCCTAGCCGTCACAATTCAAAAAAAAAAAATATTTACTTTCCTTTTTTTAAAAAAAATTTCGGATTGTTCTCCAAGTTTTCGATTTTTGCATTTAAAAAAAAAAAATTAAAAGAAGTTTTACTTTCTTTCCAAGTTTTCGAAAATAAAAAAAAATTATTCATCTTTCCTTTTTCAACTTGATTCGATTTTATTCATAAATTTTAGCATTTACTTTTAGCCTTGGTCGATACTCAAGTATCCAACCCCAAGCTACTATTTAATCCCTCTTGCCTCTAATTTTTCTTTCAGTATCTTTTCAGAGAAACTATGGGAAATGTAGGTCAAGATCAAGCGGCCATAAACGCTCAGCTCCTAGCCGACATTGAAGAGTTGAGGGCGAGCCTTAGGGCTATAACCGCCGAGCTTACTCAGCTACGGCAGGGAGGCAGACCCAATGGACCTCGACCACCAGGAAGGAATCAGCCTGACCCGCATGACACTGACTCGGACGCGGACAGTACCGATGATACGCGCAGTCAGGACGAAGAGAGGCCAAACCGGGGAGGGAGGAGGAACGCGCGAGGACCCCGGGCCCAAGTAGGAGGAGGCCGCGACCGTAGAGGAGGTCGAGACCGAGAGGAGGAAGAGCCTTGGTTGGGAGGTAAGGCGCTTAAGCTTCATCCCCCAACGTTTGCTGGCAAGGTTGATCCGGACGCCTACATCGTGTGGGAGAAGCGCATGGAGTACATCTTCGACTATTACCAATATAGTGAGGCCAAGAAGGTTGCCCTAGCAGCAGCCCAGCTGACGGACAATGCTCTTTCGTGGTGGGATCGAGACGTTGCCAAGTCCGGGCCAGTGTGGAGAGCGCGTAATTGGACCGAGATGCGGACCAAGCTTCGCGCGAGGTACATTCCATCTTACTACCAGCGTGACGTGCTAAAACGTTTTCGTAAACTTACGCAGGGAACTAAGACTGTGGAGGAGTACTTTGAGGAGTTCGAGGCACTTAGGAATAAGCTTGAGACCGACGAGCCCGAAGAGACAATGATGTCCCAATTTCTGGAAGGGCTGCAAGACCGCATTGCCCGCAAGGTGGAGAGGCAACAGTATGAAGACTTCAACGACCTGTTGCACTTTGCTACGCAAGCCGAGCAGCACATCAAGCGCAAGACGGCCAGCACCAACCGCAGCAAACCTGCGTGGACTCAACCGGGCTCAAAGCAAGGCGACAAGAGCAAGACGATTGAGATTGAGAGCCGATTCAAGACAAACCAGGCTGAATCGTCTAATGCATCCAAACCGGAGCAGGGTAAGACTCAAGCCCAAACATTGCATACCCGTGATATCATTTGTTATAAGTTTCAGGGCAAGGGCCACTACGCTCGGGATTGTCCAAACAAACGAGTGATGGTCCTAAAGGGGGATGGCGAGTATGAATCCCAAGATGAGGCAGAGGCCGCGGCAGTGATCTCTGATGAAGAAGTAACCGACTACCCGGAGACCGGCGAGCTGCTAGTGACCCGGAGAGCTCTTAGCACCCTCTTTGATCCAGAGACCATCCAGCGGGAGAACATCTTTCACACAAGATGTAGTGTTGATCACAAGGTATGTAGTTTGATCATAGATGGCGGATCTTGTACTAACGTGGCTAGCAAGTATCTTGTTGATAAGCTAGGGCTGGTCAAAACTGCCCATCCTCGGCCATACCGTCTCAAATGGCTCAATGATGAGACTGAGCTCAAGATTGCCGAACAAGTTGTTGTGTCCTTCAGTATTGGCAAGTACCAAGACCAGGTCAAGTGTGATGTTGTGCCCATGCAAGCCGGCCATATACTTTTAGGAAGGCCGTGGCAGTTTGACAAGGAGACTCTTCACCATGGACGCACCAACATCTGTAGCTTCGTCCACAACAACAGGAAGCACAGCCTAGCACCTCTCAGCCCTCAAGAAGTTCATGATATGCAAAAGGCCATGACGCAGTCCGGCCAGGTAAGTAACACTAACCTTTACATGACTTCCGGACAAGTGCTTAAATCATTACAACGTGAGACACAGGTGCTACTAATGATCTTTAAGGAAGGTTGCTTTGCAGGTCTAGAAGCTCCTGAAGTACCGGACGTAGTACAAGACCTCATGGGACGTTACAAGGATGTCTTTCCTGATGAGATTCCAGCCGGTTTACCCCCTGTCCGTGGCATAGAACATCAGATCGACCTTGTACCCGGCGCGCCACTACCAAACCGAGCTGCTTACCGTGTCAACCCTGAGGAAGCCAAGGAGCTGGAGCGGCAGGTCCAAGATCTCATGGACAAAGGCTACATCCGCGAGAGCCTTAGTCCCTGTACGGTCCCGGTCTTACTAGTGCCTAAGAAGGATGGGACGTGGCGCATGTGTGTGGACTGCCGAGCCATCAACAACATAACCATCAAATATCGGTACCCTATACCCAGATTAGATGATATGTTGGATGAACTGAGTGGGTCTGTTGTGTTTTCTAAGATTGATCTCAGGAGTGGATACCATCAAGTCCGCATGAAGGAAGGAGATGAGTGGAAAACTGCCTTCAAGACCAAGCAAGGTCTATACGAGTGGCTGGTGATGCCGTTTGGCCTTACCAACGCCCCTAGTACCTTCATGAGACTCATGAATGAGGTCCTCCGACCTTACATTGGTAAATTCGTGGTTGTATACTTTGATGATATCTTGATTTACAGCAGGTCTTTAACTGAACACATGGGACACCTAGAACAGGTTTTGAAAGCCTTAAGGCAAGAAGGCCTTTATGCTAACCTTAAGAAATGTGTATTCTGCACTGATCAGTTGGTATTTTTAGGCTTTGTTGTGAGTTCACAGGGACTGAAGGTTGATGAAGAGAAGATCAAGGCGATACAAGACTGGCCGACTCCGACCACGATCGGACATATCCGCAGCTTCCATGGGCTGGCCAGTTTCTATCGACGATTTGTGAAGGACTTCAGTACCATTGCCGCCCCAATGACCTCCGTGATCAAGAAGAATGTAACCTTTGCTTGGGGCCCTGCCCAAGAGGAGTCTTTCAACAGGCTTAAATATAGCTTGACACATGCACCGGTTCTAACTCTTCCTAACTTTGATAAACCTTTTGAGATTGAGTGTGATGCTTCAGGGACAGGAATAGGAGCCGTGCTGACCCAAGGAGGCCGGCCAGTGGCCTTTTCAGTGAGAAATTGAGTGGAGCCGCCCTCAATTACCCCACCTATGATAAAGAGCTATATGCTCTAGTAAGGTCGCTTGAAACTTGGCAACATTATCTTTTGTCTAAAGAGTTTATTATTCATACAGATCATGAGACTCTTAAGCATTTGAGGGGCCAGACCACACTCAATAAGAGGCATGCTAGGTGGCTGGAGTTCGTGGAAACTTTCCCTTATGTGATCAAGTACAAGAAGGAAAGGACAACATAGTGGCCGACGCCCTATCCCGGCGCCACACACTCATTACCACCATGGAGGCTAATATCATGGGTTTTGAGCAACTCAAAATGTCTTATGAAACTGACCCTGACTTTTCTGAGCTTTACAGTAACACGGCTAAGGGGGCCATGGGTCCATTCTATCAGCAGGACGGGTTCCTCTTCAAGGAGAAACGCCTGTGTATTCCTCATGGTTCCATGCGAGATTTACTGACCAGAGAAGCTCATGGGGGTGGGTTGATGGGGCATTTCGGTCGGGACAAAACTCTGAGCGTCCTGTCCGACCACTTCTATTGGCCCCGGATGAGGCGCTACGTCGAGAGTCTTTGCGCCAAGTGCACTGTCTGTCTCAAAACCAAATCCAGGTCGCATCCTTATGGATTACACATGCCTTTACCTATTCCTATTGCACCGTGGGTCGACCTGTCTATGGACTTTGTGCTGGGCTTGCCCAAGATAGAACACAAGGATTCTATTTTTGTTGTAGTGGACAGGTTCTCCAAGATGGCACACTTCATTCCGTGTTCCAAGACCAATGATGCAAGCCAAACCGCTGATCTCTTCTTCAAGGAAGTGGTGCGCTTACATGGAGTGCCTCGTACCATCGTGTCCGACCGAGACACAAAATTTCTCAGCCACTTCTGGAGGACATTGTGGAAAAAGCTTGGAACCAAGCTCCTTTTCTCGACCACTTGCCATCCACAGACTGATGGACAGACCGAGGTAGTAAACCGTACACTCTCTCAGTTGTTGAGGGCTACGGTGGGTAAGAATCTTAAAAACTGGTTGAGTTGCTTGCCTTTCATTGAGTTTGCTTATAACCATGCAAGGCACTCTATTACTAATCTCTCCCCTTTTGAGATCGTGTATGGCTTTAGACCAGAGACGCCCATGGACCTAGCCGCATTGCCACCAGCCATGCAAGTCAGCCAGAGTGGTGACAAAAAGGCTGAGTTTGTGAAGAACATGCACCGGCAAGTCAAGGAGACTTTGGAGAAGAAGGCTGAAAGGAACCGGATTAAGCTCAACAAGGGGCGCACAGAAGTTATCTTCCAACCAGGCGACTGGGTGTGGCTCCACATGAGGCCAGAACGGTTTCCGGAAGAGAGGAAGAGCAAATTATCCCCACGAGGGGACGGACCATTCCGAGTGCTCGATCGGATCAATGACAATGCCTACCGGCTAGAACTGCCAGGTGAGTTCCAAGTTTCCCGAACGTTCAATGTGTCTGACTTGTCTCCTTATATTGCAGATGACGGAGATGTTCTGAGGACAGAACCTGTTCAAGAGGGAGGGGATGTAGTAGTACCCACGACTGAGGTTCCCATTATCCGCAAAGGTCCTACCACAAGGTCCGGTTCAAGAGTTATAAGAGCTGGATTTGCCAAAGCTGTCCAGGAGTTGCTTGCACAGGAACAAACCGGGTTCAAGCAACTATTGATCCAGGAGTTGTCTGACTTGAAGCTGGAAGACACCGGTGAACCACTAGAGGTTCCAGACCCTGTCCATTCGAGCCAGTTCTCCTCCATCGGCCAGAATGAAGCCGGCCTGACCATTTCCACCTTCATACTCAATCCATCCAACCAACTTGCTTCCGGTTCAGAGATATAGCCGACCATCAGAAGGAGTAGTATGTGTTGTACTCTTTTTCCTTATCGAGGTTTTGTCCCACTGGGTTTTCCCGAAAGGTTTTAATGAGGCAACAAGCAAGCATACTATGAGTTCTGATCCGGACATCTCAAACCGCGACCGGTCTATTGTTTTCTTTATTTTATTTCGGTTAAGACTTTGGCCATTTGTCTAGGCCCTTTTTATCTTTAAAGTCCAATAAGGAACATCTATTTAACCCCTTGTAGTTGCCAACTTTTCGGCTAAGTCTTTTTATGAAATCGTTTTTGCTTTAGCAAAGAAACCCTAAGTCTTTCAGTTGTGTGAAACATTGAGAGCAGCCGTGTGACATATCAAAGAGCCGATCCATTGTTCTTTGTGGCGTCCATCGATCCATTCCATTCCTTGTCTGAATCTTGAGAGAGACACACGTCCAACAAGAGCCGGATCCATATCTATCTTCCTATCCGACCTAGGCATCTTGCTGAGAGAGACATACGTCCAGCAGCAGATTCCATCCGCCAATCTACTCTTTTCTCTATCTTTTGTTTTAGATTTCATTCATCCAATTCCATAAAAACCAAAAGAATCATATCTTGTTCTGTTCTTGTTCCTATTGAAAACTCACTAAACCATGCCATTCTTAGTTCTAGGCAAACCAAGAACAAAATCCATAGAAATATCAATCCAAGAATGAGAAGGAATGGGTAAGGCCGAGTACAAACCGTGACTGGATGCTTTGGCTTTGGACTTCTTGCACACCACACATCGGCCACAAATTCTCTCAACGTCCTTCATCAAACTAGGCCAATAGAAATGATCAGACACGGCCTTGTATGTCTTCTTGATTCCAAAGTGTCCCATAAGACCTCCTCCATGAGATTCCCTGAAAAACAACTCCCTCAAAGAACATTGGGGCACACACAAACGGTTATCATAGAAAAGAAAACCAGAATTCTGATAGTATTTACCATAAGCCACTCGGGAACACTTGTTGAAAATTTCTTTAAGATCCGGATCAGAAGCATACAAGTCTTTGATAAATTCAAAACCAAGAAGTTTTGTTTCAAGGGCTGAAATAAGAGTATACCTTCGGGACAAAGCATCAGCCACAACGTTTTCCTTACCTTGCTTGTATTTGATGACATAAGGAAATGTCTCAATGAACTCAACCCAGCGGGCATGCCTCTTGTTCAGCTTCTGTTGGCCCTTAAGGTGTTTCAGGGACTGATGATCCGTGTGGATAACGAATTCCTTAGGCCAAAGATAGTGTTGCCACGTTTGAAGGACTCTCACCAGAGCATACAGCTCTTGATCATAAGTTGGGTAGTTGAGTGTGGAGCCACTAAGCTTCTCACTGAAATAAGCAATGGGATTCCTATCCTGCATCAAAACTGCACCAATACCAACACCCGAGGCATCACATTCGATCTCAAACGTTTTAGAAAAATCAGGAAGAACAAGTAAGGGGCGTTAGTCAACTTCCCTTTTAGGATTTGGAAAGCTTCCTCTTGAGCTTGTTCCCATTTGAACCCAACATTCTTTTTAATGACTTCGGTCAAGGGAGCTGCTATGGTACTGAAGTCTTGGACAAACCGTCGATAGAATCCGGCAAGGCCATGGAAGCTCCTTACCTCACTCACGTTTGTTGGAATTGGCCAGTCTCGGATGGCTTTGATTTTCTCCTCGTCCAGTCGGAGTCCTTCAGCACCTACAACGAAACCTAAGAAAACCACATGATCTGTGCCAAAAGAACACTTTCCAAGGTTAGCAAACAAATGTTCCTTTCTAAAAACTTCAAGGACAGATTTCAAGTGTTTATTATGTTCATCCATGTTCTTGCTGTAGATAAGAATATCATCAAAGTAAACTACCACAAAATGACCAATGAATGCTCCCAAGATATGGTTCATCAATTGTATGAAAGTGCTAGGTGCATTAGTAAGACCAAATGGCATGACTAACCATTCATACAATCCTCGCTTGGTTTTAAATGCAGTTTTCCATTCATCACCTTCTTTCATTCGGATTTGGTGATAGCCACTTTTCAAATCTATCTTAGAAAAGACACATGAGCCGTAAAGTTCATCAAACATGTTGTCTAGTCTAGGAATGGGATGCCTATACTTTACCGTAATGTTGTTGATGGCACGGCAGTCCACACACATGCGCCATGATCCATCCTTTTTTGGGACAAGTAGAACTGGTACGGCACAAGGACTGAGGCTTTCCCTGATGTAACCTTTCTCCATAAGGTCTCCAATTTGTTTCTCAAGTTCCTTGGTCTCCACCGGATTGGTTCTGAAGCTGGCCGGTTAGGTAGAGATGCACCCGGAACAAAGTCAATCTGATGTTCAATTCCACGCACTGGTGGCAAACCCTTTGGGTTCTCATCTGGAAAGACATCAGAAAACTCCTGCAAGACATCTAGCAAATCACTCGGAACTTCCGGTGCAAGGTTAGAAGAAGTAGAAGCCATCAGAGATTCTTTATACACGAGTAGAAGAAAAGGCTTTTGAGAGTAAAGAGACTTCTTAACCTGACTTTGTTTGATAAAGAAGTTGGAGTTCCGGATTGAAGATTCAGGTTTGTCCGGTTTGGACTCTTGTTCACGATTCTTTTTGAGTTGGAGCTGGTCTTGATGGACCTCCAAAGGCGAGAGAGGTACAAGCGTGATCTTCTTTCCTTTATGGTCAAAGGAGTGTTGGTTTGTGTATCCATCATGGACGGTCCTTTTGTCAAACTGCCATGGACGTCCTAACAGGACGTGACAAGCATCCATGGGGAGAACGTTGCACACAACCTCGTCTTCATAACGTCCAATGGTGTGAGGGATCGTGACTTGCTCCTTAACATACTGTTCACCAGTTTCATTGAGCCATTCCAACCTGAAAGGACGAGAAATAGGTCGAGTAGCTAGACCTAGTTTCCTAACAAGAATATCAGTAGCAACATTAGTACAACTCCCACCATCAATGATTAAAGAACAAACTTTTTCAGAGATTAAACAACGAGAATGAAAGAGATTCTCCCTTTGTTCCTTTTCATTGGTTTTGGGCTGAACACTCAAGGAACGTCTAGTGACCAGTAGTGGTCCGTGAGCTGGGTAGTCAAAGCTATCTTCCTCATCAAAGATCGGTTCAGAATCTGGATCAAAGATTGGGTCGAGGTCGTTGTCCATGTGGCCGTTCGCGTGGCCGTCCGTCTCATCGAAGATAGGATCGTCCCAAACCTTCCTAGCAACAAGCAATGGTCCGTGATGTGGGTAGTCAAAGGACTCCTCTTCCTCATCAAAGATAGGACCAAGATCCTCCTTGTCTTCTTGTTCATCCTCGGACTCAACGTCACCATTCTCCAAGAGAATCATCACACGCTGGTTTGGACAGTTCTTGGCATAATGTCCTAGCCCTTGACATTTGAAACACCTAATGTCTCTTGCTCGGCTTGAGGCGTCTACTGCTTTTCCTTTGTCATCACGAGTGGAAATATCAGTTTTAAAGGCAGTATGTGTTGTGATAGGTGACTTACCTTTGTCTTGATAGCTTGGCTTAGGAGCATAGGCCGGTTTAGGAGAGTAGGCCGGCTTAGAAGTAGTGGCCGGTTTTGAGAAACTCCTTCTCTTAAGTTGTTGCTCGATCAAGATGGCTTTGTGTAGCATCTGTTCCACACTTCCATACTCTTGAAGCTCCATACGATCTTGGATGTCACGGTTGAGGCCTGAAAGAAAGCGAGCCATAGTGGCGTCCAAAGGTTCATCCGTGTCCGTTTTGGTCATCAAAACTTCCATCTCTTGATAATAGTCTTCCACAGATTTGGTTCCTTGAAGCAAACGTCTTAGCTTCTGGTGGAGGTCGCGGTGATAATGGGTTGGCACGAATCGTTTCCTCATCAACAAGGTAAGCTCATCCCATGTCTCAATCGGCCGTTCACCTGTTCTCCTCCTGTGGGTCAACACTTGATCATACCAGTTAATAGCATAGCCAGAGAATTCAGTGGCAGCAAGCCTTACTTTTCTAAGTTCAGAATAGTTTTGACAATCAAAGAGATGCTCAATTTTTCTTTCCCACTCTAGAAAAGCATCAGGGCCGTTTTTACCATCAAAAGGTGGAATTTTTAATTTCAATCCGTTCAAGCTATCATCAGTACGATTGTTTCTAGCAAATGGATTGACATCACCTGGGTTTCGAGTTCTATGACCTCTTCTTGGCCGGTAAGCGGTTCTGACCTCGTCCTCTTGGGCGTCCTCATCAGGAAACTCATCATCTGACCGGGTGTTCCTTCACGGCTGATTGGTTCTTGTTCCCAATCTAGGATGGGATTGGCTTACTTGAAGTTCGTCAAGCCTTTGATGGATCTGCTCTAGACCTGTGTTTATAAGATTAGAAAAAGAATCATTCAAAGCTCGCATCTGAAGATTAGACAGTCCAGCAACTGAATTTCCAGGACGGTTTTGATCTTCGTGGCTACTCATGGTTCCTGAAATTTCTTAAACACAAAACGTTAGAATTAAAACTCACACTCTCAAGTGTTTGTTCCTTACCCACACACGTGTTTCTCTCGATTTAAAAGTGATCACTCAAGTTTCCACTCAAAGTTCTATGAAGAACAGATCTCGGAATCTGGATGGCCAAACTCAAGCAAAACACACGGGAATTTTAAAAGATAGAAAGATAAGAGATTTGTTTTTTTAAAAGAATCAGTTTTAACCTCCTCAAAGGCTGGATTTCTCCTCAGCCAACAGGCTTCCTCTTCCACCACCAATCCACAAAGTAAACTCTTTTTTTTTTTTTAAATACGGATCTTGCTTGTTTCTTTTCTTTCTTTTTTTTTTTTTTTTAAGTGGATGGTAATGAGGGGCCCGGATTCAAGATAGACAGATGAAGAAGTGTTTAGAAGAAATGGAATATGAGAAGATGGATCGAGATCGAGATAGAGAATACCAGACGAGTGGGCTCTGATACCACTTGAAGGACCCTAAGATCGGATTGCCCTCGACTGGATTCGTTTGGATATGAACTCCGGAAAGGAGAACTGATGGAGTGAAGGGTCGCACAAGGGTTGCGGATGTTCCCTTGATATTCCCGGCTTAAATGGCGCTTGATATGACTCACAAGTCCGCCAAGGAAGATCTCGAACTGGTTGCTTGATATGACTCACAAGACCAACTAGTTGAGAAGTGAATTGCTCGGATATGACACACGAAGACAATCGAAAACAAGTTCTAAAGAGAACAGAGAGTTTAAACTCAAAAACTTAATCCAAAATGATCTGATTTTATTCATGAAATGAAACACTTATTTATAGTACAAGTAGGAGACAAAGGGGCTACTTGAATAGAAGTTTGAAAGACAAATAAAATTAAAAACATTTGACTAGAATTTTGAAAGACAAAGAAGAAAGACTCTTCAATTTGCGGTCTGGTCAAAGTGACCCCTTGGCTGGCTTCTGTTTGACTGGTTGAACCGCAGCAAGGAGCAGGACGGTCGCGGGCCAGTCCGTCTGTTTCGACTTGTCCGTTTCCTGAACCATCTTCGACCATAATCGTCCTAAGTCTTCTGAAAGATGAAGAATCTGTGCCTTAGAGAGATTCGGATGATCAAAGTGCATGAACTGATCAAATGGATCGATCAGTTCGTCAATACGGTCGGTATGTTCCAAACGGGCGAGAAGAGAGACGTCGCGTCCAGTTTCTTGTTCGACTCGGCCTAAGTTGCTTCTGGCTTGACCGTCCGTCTGAGATTGGCGAGTTGTCCGGGAGAGAGATGATCTGGTACGGTCAGTTTGGTCGAACGGTCGAGGGTTCAGTCTAAGCTCCTGTCCGTCCATCCGTGGATCGATCCGGTACACAGCTCGGCCTTGCTGACTGGTTCGGCTGGGATGATGAACCTCGGTTGGAATGTCCTGATCTACCTGATGGTCGGGTTCCTCGGAATGAGGCACATCACCCCCAGATGTCCTGTGTGTACTGAACAGACAGCCCACGTGGGCCAAAATCACCCAAACAGTCCACGGGAAGGGTCAGCGTGCTGAGCCCAAGGACCAACATGCCGATATGTGTACTGATGGACAGCCACAGACGTCCTGTGTTTGCTGACGGACACACACGGAAACACACGGACAGCCACACACGTCCTGTGTGTGCTGACGGACACACACGGACACACATGGACAGCCACAGACATCCTGTGTGTGCTAACGGACAGCCACGGGAAGGGTCAGTGTGCTGAGTCCAAGGCCCAACAGGCTGATATGTGTACTGATGGACAGCCACGGACTTCCTGTGTTTGCCGACGGACACACACGGACAGCCACGGACGTCCTGGTTGTGCTGACGGACACACACGGACATCCTGTGTGTGCTGACAAACACCCACGGACGTCCTGTGTGTACTGAACAGACAGCCCATGTGGGCCAAAATCACCCGAACAGTCCACGGGAAGGGCCAGCGTGATGAGTCCAAGGACCAGCGTGCTGATATGTGTACTGATGGACAGCCACAGACGTCCTGTGTGTGCTGACGGACACACACAGACACACACAGACACACACGGACAGCCACGGACGTCCTGTGTGTGCTGACGGACAGCCACGGACGTCCTGTGTGTGCTGGCGGACACCCACGGACATCCTTTGTGTACTGAACAGACAGCCCACGTGGGCCAAAATCACTCACACAGTCCACAGGAAGGGCCAGCGTGCTGAGTTTAAAGACCAGCGTGCTGATATGTGTACTGATGGACAGCCACAGACGTCCTGTGTGTGCTGACGGACACACAGGGACAGCCACAGATGTCCTGTGTGTGCTGACGGACAGCCACAGACGTCCTGTGTGTGCCGACGGACACCACATATGTTCTGTGTGTACTGAACAGACAGTTGTTGGGGTCAAAAACGGTTACGACGGAATTACCACCCGAAAATCCTCGGAGATCGTATTTCCGAAAGAGTTAGTAAAAGAAGAGATGTAATTTTCGTAAAAATAACCTATACGAGGTTTTTACGAAGAAGTATCCTTTGGGATTCAAACCGAACAAACCAAGCTCGGTCGCTACGTATACACGCCGTCCGGTCGCTACGTAGCAACCGAACCCGAGCCAAGCTCGGTCGCTACGCAGCGACCGAGCGATCATCCCGCTCGGTCGCTACGTAGCGACCGAGCGATCGTGCCGCTCGGTCGCTACGTAGCGACCGAGCGCTCGTCCCGCTCGGTCGCTACGTAGTGACCGAGCTCAGCCAAGCTCGGTCGCTACGTAGCGACCAAGCGATCGTCCCGCTCGGTCGCAACGTAGCGACCGAGTGGGACGAGTGCTCGGTCGCTACGAGCTCAGCCAAGCTCGGTCGCTACGTAGCGACCGAGCAATCGTCCAGCTCAGCCGCTACGTAGCGACCGAGCACTCGCCCCGCTCAATCGCTACGGGCGACCGAGCGCTCCGTCGCCGATGCTATATCTCCCGAAGACCGTAGCAAGCTCAGTCCATGTTTCCGCTATTCTAATTCATCGATCAAAACTTCGCGGATTAGAAACCGCGAAAACTCGTAGTAAACGTATCGAGTCGGAAAACGGCCCAAAGGGACCTAAAACACGATTCGAAGCCCATCCTACGATTCCTAACCAAAAGCCCGTAAACCACAGCATGGTTTACGCTTGGCCCACGAGGAAGGATAAATGTCAAGTTTCCGCGGATAATACGGAAGTTTTGAAGATAATTATGAAGATCGGGAAAAATGGAAAATCTCCATTTTATGCTACAACGGCTTAAGGGCGGAAGAGTAAAGCGTAAACCGACCTTGGAGCTAGTATATAAGGAGTCCTAGGCGAGGAGCAGAGGAGAGGACTTTTTCAGAGCAAACTTAGCACTTAGAGCAATTTAGGCAATTTTCCGTTTTTGTTATTTCGAGCTGCGACTCAATTAGGTTTAGCCGTCTTAGGGTTGCTAGAACTAGGAATCTCGCCGACAGCTCTCGAGCCCAGGCTTATACCTTGTTGTAAACGCTCATACGCAGATTCGGAATAAGATCTTCTTTGCTCTCTTTTCGATTTCTTATTTTTATCGTTGTTGTTCTCGTGTTCTGATTGCTTGACGTGTGGTAATTAACAGATATCCGGGTCCTCTGGGAAACTAGGGTTTTCTTAGTTTCCTTATTTAAACGGAAATCGACAGTGTGAATTTCGGTTCCCACAGTTTGGCGCTAGAAGGAGGGGGACTTACGGATCAATCTAACCCGCAAAAGCCACACACAATCTGACATGTCAACCAACGACGCGGATAACGTGCAAACTCCTCTTAATGGAGGCAGCGGCACCGATCTCCACACTCCAGTAGCGGACGTATCTGCGGCCAACGCGCAAGCCAACGCCGCGACGCTCGAGGAGTTCAAAAAGATGTTCGCCACCTATGAGAAAAGGTCGGAAGAACAGGATAAGCTCGTGAATACCTTGACCAAACAGGTCGAAACCTTAACGGCAAGGACCCAAGCTATCCGTCCCGCGGAACCACCAAAATCCGCGGGAAATGGCTCGACTTCGCCACCCGACTCGATAGAACAGGACTCGCGCGGGAATGACCTTCCGGTCAAAACCCTAGCGAGAAATCTCCCGTCGAAAAGGGGAACCCTGAAAATCTTCCGCCCCCTGCAAAGGACTCGGAGGATAACGAAGCCGAACACATTGACCTGGATCCTAGCGATGTCTCCAACGACACCGACGAGGATGTCGACAGACATCCAAGAAGGACCAGAAGCCGATCCGCTCGGGAAGGCTCCCCGTTCGAAAAACCAATGACGGAAGAAGAAGAAGTCGCCTATTGGAACGAACAAGAGGAACTGGCCGAAAGGCAAACCGAGCTCACTCGCAGTAAACGCCGACAGGCTCGGAAATCTACTGACGAGACATCGGATATCCGCGATCTTCGCGACTACATCACTAAGACTGCGGCAGAAGTGAGAGCCGCAAAGTCTCAAATCCATCATGCTACCAGTGCTGCCCCCGAGATCGATCGACTGCTGGAAGGAGCTCGAAAGACCCCCTTTACCAGTCGCATTTCGGACATGAGGGTGTCCGATCCGGGAAAGATCAAAGTACCGAAGTACGATGGTACGGCCGATCCAAAAGCGCACCTTCAGGCTTTCCACATCGCGATGGGAAGAGCAAGACTGAAGGACGGCGAAAAAGATGCCGGCTATTGCCGCCTGTTCATCGAAAATCTCGAAGGAGCAGCGCTCGAATGGTTCGCACGCCTTCGTCGCAACACCATCGGGAGTTTTCGACAGCTCGCATCGGAATTCCTCAAACAGTATTCTGTATTCATAGACAGGGAAACTTCCGATGTTGACCTCTGGAGTCTCTCCCAGAGGGAAGACGAACCCCTCCGCGAATTTATCAGTCGGTTCAAGCTGATAATGTCCAGGGTCAGCGGGATAAGCGACAAAGTGGCCATCGACGCTCTGAGAAAGACGCTCTGGTACAAGACGAAATTCAGAAAATGGATAACTCTCGACAAACCGCGAACGATCCAGGACGCTCTCCACAAAGCAACGGACTACATCATAGTCGAGGAAGAAACTAAAGTCTTATCGCAAAAAATAAGCCGGCAAGACCATCCTCGAAAGACGCAGATCCGAAGGGGAAAAAGAAGAACTCTCGTAACGACAAGTACGTCCATCACGAGGGGGAAGATCTCCAAGGGGCGCATAACTATGCGATCAGTTCGGATCAAGGCCGACCACAGGCAAACATGGACTCGCAATCAAGGGTATGACGAAAACACCTTCTGCGAGTTCCACCAATCCCGAGGACACTCCACGACCAATTGCAAAGTCTTGGGAGCAAGA